>NC_058085.1:372027556-372316647 GCF_014858855.1 Bufo gargarizans | reverse complement strand
CACGACACAAACCATATGCATTTTGTGATCTGCAAATTACGGATGACGTCCATGTGCCATCTACCTTTTTTTTGCAGACCCATTAACGAGCCTGCATGTTGGGGACCAGTATAGGACATGTCACATTTTCTATCCTTTGGGGAACAGACATACGGATGCAGAAAGCAAATTACTTCTATATGCTTTCCATATCCGTATGTCCGTTTGCACAAAACAGAAAATGTGACACGTCCTATACTTCTCTACAAAATGCGGACTGCAGAGCCATTTAAGTCAATGGGTCTGCAAAAATATGCGGATCGCACATGGACCACATCCATATCTTGCCGATCCACGGACCGCAAAAAACATGAGTGTGGGCCAGGGCCAGTCACAGAAGGGCCAGAGGGGGACAGGGGTGATGGGTGGAGAAAACAAATAACATACCAAGTGTCAAGTTCAGTGTCTGGCAGGGACAGTGGGCACAGGGGCCACCTCCAGTCCTCACTTACTTTCTCCTGAGTTGCTAGTTTGCTGCAGGCCTCACACATTAAGCACCAACTCTGAGGTGCTGAACAGCTAGGACAGGACCAGATGTGGGTGAAGCGACCGATGGGTGCGACCACCATCACTAGACGGGGGCGGAGCTACCGTCATCAGTAGAGGGGGCGGAGCTACCGTCATCACTAGATGGGGCGGAGCTACATACACCGCGAAGTGGCTCAGCACAGGCCTGCCACAGGAGGCAGGGCGGTCACAGATACAGCTCAGGACGGGCTGCCCAGGCCCTGCTGCTCAGAGCTGTGGACGGCACAGCGCGTCCTCAGACTCAAGACAGTGAGCGGCAGATTGCCATGGGGGCCCCTTCTACATGCTGGATGGAGTTATGAATGGTGGAGCTGGGAGCTCTCTGCTTCACCATTAGAATATTTACCTGTCTGTGCGTCCTGTGGAGGGCCCCCTCCGACGCTGGGCCCCCTGTGCAGCTGAACCGGCTGCACAGGCGGTATGTCCGCCCCTGCCTTCAAGTGTTGCTTTAGCCGTGTGTTGGGGTCATGGTTGAAAAGTTAAATTTCAGTCTCCTCAGACCAGACACCTTCCTCCATACATTTTTGGAGTCTCCCACAGGCCTTTTCACAAACTCACTACGCGTCTTATTGTTTTTAGCTGACAGTAATGGCTTTCTTTTGGCCACTTCTGAAGGTAATTGGTTGCACCAGAGCTTTTTATGGGCTTCCTAACAAAGGGGTGAATACATATGCACAGGCCAATATCTGTTTTCTATTTCTAAACAATAGTTTTATTTTTATATTTTTCTCATTTAACTTCACCGACTTATTGTGTTCTGATCCATCATATAGAATTCAGATTAACAAAACATTGAACTTAAGGCTGCAATGTACCAAAATACGAAAAAAGTCAAGGGGGGGGGGGGGGGTGAATACTTTTGCAAGGCACTGTATGTTCGGGGATTTTTCCACTCCGCAAACCCACAAAACTGTCTGTGGACTGAGAATAAGAACTTCTTAGACCCTGTACCCCAGGTTCGCCTAGCTCAACCAAGTCGGATAGTTGTAGGGGTCCAGTATCAGTCCTCGTGACAGCTGTACCGTATTTCTGAAGAATCCTTAGATGTGACCCCCACTGGACAGCGTGATGCTAATGTCTGTAAAGTGAGTATATTAAATAAATGAATAAGAACCTGGGTCAGATCCACAGCAGGATGAGGTTTTGGGGCCCTTTTTACAATCCCTCCTTTTAAAGCCCAATTATGGAAGCAAGTATTAAAAAATAATAATAAACGCAGGTGGAAAATGCACCATGTTCTGCTCCAATTGTGGTGAGTAAACCCATCCTAAGGGCTTGTTCACACGAACGTATGTGTTCCGTTTCTGTATTGCGGACCACATATGCGGTTCCGCAATAAACGGACACCGTTCCGTGTGAATTCTGCATCACGGATGTGGAACAATTCAATTCAATGGGTCTGCAAATCCAGAGCAAGGAACGGAATGCTACGGAAACACTACGCAGTGCTTCCAATGGGGTTTCGTCTGTACTTCATTCCGCAAAAAGATACAACTTGCTCTATCTTTTTGCGGAACGGAAAGGATGCGGAACCATTCAGGTTGAATGGGTGGGGGATCTGTCCCGGAGCCTGCATGAGGTTCTCTCGTTGCATCGGGGACCGCAAATTGTGGTTGCCCAATGCACGGAACGGAACACCTACGTTGTTTTTTTTCTTCAGTTTTTTGCTTTCCGTACACAGACCGTATACGGAACCATTCATTCAATGGATCCGCAAAAAAAAACGGAAGGTCACGTATGCCTTCTGTTTCCGTATTTCAGTGTTTCCGTTCCTTCAAAAATAGAACATGTCCTATTATTTCCCGGATAACGGACAAGAATAGTACTGTTCTATCAGGGGCCAGCTGTTTTCTGTTCCGCAAAAAAACGGAATAGCACCCGGAGCTCATCAGTATTTTTGCGTATCCGTTTTGTTTCTTCTACGGACTGGCAAATACTGAACAAAAGCCATACGGTCGTGTGCAAGAGGCCTAAGTGTAAGGTTAGCTCGTGAAGGCATGCCTGGCCATGAGCTGTAAGGTCTGAACATCGTAGACCTCTATGGTCTAGTGGAACTGGTCTGTCCGTGCATTGTCCTTTTCCCATACGGGGTTAACCAGTGAACAGCACAGGCTGTTCTCCATTGGAAACCCATTCAAGGTAACTTAGATCTGACCTGATCCTCACATCACTAATTCAGGAAGGGAGCTGCTTATCAGTGGACACACGGAGATATTTTACGACCTCTGCTCCCCGCAGCCAGTGGGGAAACCGCTCCATAGATCACGGATGATACGGTTTATTATGAGCGGGGCGGCCACGCCAATTAAAGTGTCCATCTGCCACAGTTATCTTCAGAGGAATCTGCGCAGGGAGAAGCAAGGTGCATCCAGGAGAGCCTGCCGTTCTGTCCTCTGTATACCCCTTCAGGTGTTAGCCGGGCGGGCGATTTCACCTTGTGGATATGGCAGCACACAGGCATTAGATAGAGGGGGTGAACTATGATCCCCCCTTGTACTCCGGTGTGCATGCTGCAACCGTAACCCAACGCCTCCGCCACTGCAACATTTTCATCCTGGTTCTTTATATACCAGTCATGCTCCACCTGTGGCCCTCCAGCTGTTGTAAAACTACAACTCCCACAATGCCCTGCTGTAGGCTGTCCGGGCATGCTGGGAGTTGTAGTTTTGCAACAGCTGGAGGGCCGCAGGTTGAGCATGACTGCTTTATACCATTGACTTCACTGGTATTGAATGACCGGCACAAGTCCCCAGCATTGTCTATAGATATTGACTTGCAGAAGACACAGTCCCTCCATACAGAAGGAATCCCATCCACTATACATACAATATTACAGGTCATACAGGTCTGTGACCAAATAACAGTGCCTAACAATACTACTGTATATACCCCCATATACTTCAAAAATAATATACTGTACAAAGAGCATTACTACACAAAGGAAATACCACCATACTGTGCTCAAATAATACTGTCATACAATGCATATATAATACCAGCATACAATACTCAAATAATACCACCATACATAATATGTCATATAATGCTCAAATAATGCCACATACTGGGCTCAAATAATACTGTCATACAATGCATATATAATACCAGCATTCAATACTCAAATAATACCACCATACAGAGCTCCAATAATATGTCATATAATGCATATATAATACCAGCATACAATACTCAAATAATACCACCATACATAATATGTCATATAATGCTCAAATAATGCCACCATACTGTGCTCAAATATTACTGTCATACAATGCATATATAATACCACCACATCATGCTCAAATTACATCACCATAGAATGCACAAATAATACAAGCATACAATATTTATATTTTATAATACTACCAGACAGTGCTCACATAAAACCACCATAACAGTACTCAATTATCGCCATAGAATGCACAAATGATACCAGCATGCATTGCTCAAATAATATCACTGTGCACAAATAACACCAGCATACATTGGGCAGCCAATAGCAGGCAGCGACGGGACGAGCCTCCCTAGCGTCACCTGCGATTAGGGGCACGGGCATAAGAGGGGGCACTATAGGGTTTAGATAAACCCTTTAAATACTGCCATCCAGTATCAAAATGCAACCACATAGAGCTCATATAATAATACCATAGAATGCACGAATGATAACAGTGCTACAGGATACATCATCACACAGAGCTCCAACAGTAGTGAGCGAATACTATCCCCTACAAGCAGAAAATAATAAAATAACACCGCCATTCAGTGGCTGAAGGAATATAATTGGATGGTGCTCAAATAATAGCAACATACAGTGCGCAAATACCGCCATGCAGTGAGCAAACAACAGCTTTATGCATGGGGTCATCTAATAAGAGCTCTATACCATGTCTGTATAATACCGCTATACAATAAGAATTGTGGAGGTCAAAATCCATGGGTGGCGGCTGTGGTGCCTCGGGCAGCTGATGCACAGACGTGTTACACAATAGTGATGAGCGGCAGGGGTCATATTCAATATTGTGAAAGATTTGCGAATATTTTGTAGAATATTCGTCGAATATTCGTTATATTCTACATTGGTTTTTTTTGCTCGAAAATCGACAAGGTAATGATCGCGTAATATGCAATATTACGCAATCAATACAGGCGGGGGTCAAAACGACTATATAGCACTGTAGAATATAGTGCGATATATTCGTTTTTAGAATATCATCATTTTTTCCATCTGAACACACGATTCCTTCCTGCTTAAGTTGTTTGCGGGATAATGACTCATTGGCCCACAAGCAAGAAGCAGGGAGGGATCATGTGTTCAGATGGCACTATATTGGCACTATATTGACGATATTCGAGATACAAATTCGCTTTTCGAATATTCGCGCTCAACACTATTACACAATTGTGTATTGCAGCAGGATCTGTATTTCCTCACTGAATTCTTGAGTCGAGGCCGGAGGATTACGGCCATCACCAGGTCCTCCTGCGGTTCGGTCGGAGCGACTGCTGTAGCTTTGCCTCTTCACCGTCCATCAGTCATAATCTGTTAGGTTTCATTAATCAGAAACTTTTAATCATCGCTTCAACATACATTTATGAAGACATTTAATTTCTATAATTTTTTTTAAATAATGGCATAAATTGTAAAATGCATATTTTTAGCAAATTTGGTTTACTGACTTTTCCTTTTCCCATCTGTCATTTTTATTTTATTTTTTTGCTGCAGGAGTGTCGTGTTGTAAACCACACTACAATATGCCCTGGGCTCAGTCAGGAGATACCTATAACATGGGACTACCCTTGGGACTGTCGGGTTCCCAGAGTCAGGATGTGATGGTCGATCCCAGCTTTTATGCTTGCGCGATCGCCATGACGTCTACTGTCTAACATCGCGCAGGAATTACCTCCCTCTGGTTGCATACTGTACATGTGCAGGTCATATGACAAGAAGGGGTTAATGGGCTGTTCCCATCTCAGACCTTGATGGCATAAGACATGCCACCAATGTCAGATAGGTGTTGGTCTCACCTCCATTGTGAGACCACATCACTCATGCATGGTCACCCTCCATTACAAAAAATATCCGAGCGAGCGCCATTGGCTCTTTTTGGAAGTCCTACAGCAGTGAATGTAGAACCCACTGCGCAAGCGCGGCCATTGCTCAATTCATCGCACCCATTGCCGGAATTAGCGTTGGTTCTTGTGTATTTTTGGCACTCACACAGCGGCGAATGAAGGTTGGCCATGCATGCCCAGTGTGCCCTCCTTCAGGGGTCTTGTTCTGAAGACAAAAACAAGTCCCAGGGCTAGGACCCGCACCTATCTGACATTTGTACTAGCATAACCCAGGGACATGCCACCAATGTCTGAGATGAGACAACCCCTTTAAGGTGGAACGTTCTAGATAAGAATACGGTAAAGATACAGAGTAGCAATGTATGTATGAGCCTTCTGCACGACTACTATTATAGGCAGCAGATGCTACAAATGTTGTTTCTATGTTTCGCTCTGTGACCTCCATCATCCTGTGACTGGGAACCCGCCGGTGACATCACAGGGCAAACATTGGTCTCGGGTTCTGCTTTCTATTAAAAAATTGTGCGTCATTCTCAATCCACGGAAATCCTAACGCCGACAATCACGGCTCATTATTATCCACTTGGTAATGGTCCTCGAAATTTCCTCGGATTCCATCCTGCCCATTAGTGAGTGTTTTTGTATAGACCTCCCATGAACGGTGCAAGCGCTCCCTCCAGACGGCAGGAAATCACCCCTTAATGGAAATCCATTTCTGCTGATATTCCTTAATCACTGTAAATTCTGCTTTATGTTCCACGAGAGATGAGCAGCGGCTTCGTTCCTGCACATGGCTGCTGATTATTGATGGGGGAAATTAAGAAAAAAATACTTCACTGAAAACAGATGAATGTGAATGAGGATCAGTCATTATGAAGACTTCAAATAGGTTTGTGGTGAGTACAGGACAAAGACGACCAATCAGATACTTCTGCCTAGAAATTCACCCGAATAAAGTAATCACTGCTCCAAGAGAGACTGAAAAAAGCTATTGCTCCCTGTTATCAGCCGCTGCTGGCAGGACAGCAACTTACTGTAGGACAGGAGAATACAGTCTATTGCCCCCTGTTATCAGCCATTCAGAGGAGGGGATGACTGTAGGACAGGAGAATACAGTCTATTGCCCCCTGTTATCAGCCATTCAGGGGAGAGGACGACTGTAGGACAGGAGAATACAGTCTATTGCCCCTGTTATCAGCCATTTCAGGGGAGAGACGACTGTAGGACAGGAGAATACAGTCTATTGCTCCCTGTTATCAGCCGCTGCTGGCAGGACAGCAACTTACTGTAGGACAGGAGAATACAGCTATTGCCCCCTGTTATCAGCCATTTCAGAGGAGGGGATGACTGTAGGACAGGAGAATACAGTCTATTGCCCCCTGTTATCAGCCATTTCAGGGAGAGGACGACTGTAGGACAGGAGAATACAGTCTATTGCCCCCTGTTATCAGCCATTTTCAGGGAGAGGATGACTGTAGGACAGGAGAATACAGTCTATTGCCCCCTGTTATCAGCCATTTCAGGGAGAGGACTGACTGTAGGACAGGAGAATACAGTCTATTGCCCCCTGTTATCAGCCGTTCTGGCAGGACAGCAACTTACTGTAGGACAGGGAGAATACAGGTCTATTGCCCCCTGTTATCAGCCATTCAGAGGGAGGGATGACTGTAGGACAGGAGAATACAGTCTATTGCCCCCTGTTATCAGCCATTTCAGGGAGAGGACGACTGTAGGACAGGAGAATACAGTCTTACTTGCCCCCTGTTATCAGCCATTCAGGGGAGGACGCGGACTGACTGTAGGACAGGAGAATACAGTCTATTGCCCCCTGTTATCAGCCGATTCTGGCAGGACAGCACTTACTGTAGGACAGGAGAATACAGTCTATGCCCCCTGTTATCAGCCATTTCCAGGGGAGAGGATGCAGTAGGACAGGAGAATACAGTCTATTGCCCCCTGTTATCAGCCATTTCAGGGGAAGAGGAGGACTGTAGACAGGAGGAATACAGTCTATTGCCTCCTGTTATCAGCCATTTCAGGGGAGAGGATGACTGTAGGACAGGAGAATACAGTCTATTGCCTGTTATCAGCCATTTCAGGGGAGAGGATGACTGTAGGACAGGAGAATACAGTCTATTGCCCCTGTTATCAGCCATTTCAGGGGAGAGGATGACTGTAGGACAGGAGAATACAGTCTATTGCCCCTGTTATCAGCCATTTCAGGGGAGAGGATGACTGTAGGACAGGAGAATACAGTCTATTGCCCCTGTTATCAGCCATTTCAGGGGAGAGGATGACTGTAGGACAGGAGAATACAGTCTATTGCCCCTGTTATCAGCCATTTCAGGGGAGAGGATGACTGTAGGACAGGAGAATACAGTCTATTCCCTGTTATCAGCCATTTCAGGGAGAGGATGACTGTAGGACAGGAGAATACAGTCTATTGCCCCTGTTATCAGCCATTTCAGGGGAGAGGATGACTGTAGGACAGGAGAATACAGTCTATTGCCCCTGTTATCAGCCATTTCAGGGGAGAGGATGACTGTAGGACAGGAGAATCCAGTCTATGTCCCCTGTTATCAGCCATTTCAGGGGAGAGGAATGACTGTAGGACAGGAGAATACAGTCTATTGCCCCCTGTTATCAGCCATTTCAGAGGAGAGGATGACTGTAGGACAGGAGAATACAGTCTATTGCCCCCTGTTATCAGCCATTTCAGAGGAGAGGATGACTGTAGGACAGGAGAATACAGTCTATTGGCCCCCTGTTATCAGCCATTTTCAGAGGGAGAGGATGACTGTAGGACAGGAGAATACAAGTCTATTGCCCCTGTTTATCAGCCATTTCAGAGGCTGAGGATGACTGTAGGACAGGAGAATACAGTCTATTGCCCCCTGTTATCAGCCATTTCAGGGGAGGGAGGATGACTGTAGGACAGGAGAATACAGTCTATTGCTCCCTGTTATCAGCCATTTCAGGGGAGAGGATGACTGTAGGACAGGAGAATACAGTCTATTGCCTCCTGTTATCACCATTTCGAGGGGAGAGGATGACTGTAGGACAGGAGAATACAGTCTATTGCCCCCTGTTATCAGCCATTTCAGGGGAGAGGATGACTGTAGGACAGGAGAATACAGTCTATTGCCCCTGTTATCAGCCATTTCAGGGGAGAGGATGACTGTAGGACAGGAGAATACAGTCTATTGCTCCCTGTTATCAGCCATTTCAGGGGAGAGGATGACTGTAGGACAGGAGAATACAGTCTATTGCCCCTGTTATCAGCCATTTCAGGGGAGAGGATGACTGTAGGACAGGAGGAATACAGTCTATTGCCCCCTGTTATCAGCCATTTCAGGGGAGAGGATGACTGTAGGACAGGAGAATACAGTCTATTTGCTCCCTGTTATCAGCCATTTCAGGGGAGAGGATGACTGTAGGACAGGAGAATACAGTCTATTGCCCCCTGTTATCAGCCATTTCAGGGGAGAGGATGACTGTAGGACAGGAGAATACAGTCTATTGCTCCCTGTTATCAGCCATTTCAGGGGAGAGGATGACTGTAGGACAGGAGAATACAGTCTATTGCCCCCTGTTATCAGCCATTTCAGGGGAGAGGATGACTGTAGGACAGGAGAATACAGTCTATTGCCCCTGTTATCAGCCATTTACAGGGGAGAGGATGACGTAGGACAGGAGAATACAAGTCTATTGCTCCCTGTTATCAGCCATTTCAGGGGAGAGGATGACTGTAGGACAGGAGAATACAGTCTATTGCTCCCTGTTCTCAGCCATTTCATGGGAGAGGATGACTGTAGGACAGGAGAATACAGTCTATTGCCCCCTGTTATCAGCCATTTCAGGGGAGAGGATGACTGTAGGACAGGAGAATACAATCTATTGCCCCCTGTTATCAGCCATTTCAGGGGAGAGGATGACTGTAGGACAGGAGAATACAAGTCTATTGCTCCCCTGTTATCAGCCATTTCAGGGGATGAGGATGACTGTAGGACAGGAGAATACAAGTCTATTGCTCCCTGTTATCAGCCATTTCAGGGGAGAGGATGACTGTAGGACAGGAGAATACAGTCTATTGCCCCCTGTTATCAGCCATTTCAGGGAGAGGATGACTGTAGGACAGGTAGAATACAGTCTATTGCCCCCTGCTATCAGCCATTTCAGGGAGAGGATGACTGTAGGACAGGAGAATACAGTATATTGCTCCTGTTATCAGCCATTCAGGGGAGAGGATGACTGTAGGACAGGAGAATACAGTCTATTGCCCCTGTTATCAGCCATTCAGGGGAGAGGATGACTGTAGGACAGGAGAATACAGTCTATTGCCCCTGTTATCAGCCATTCAGAGGAGATGATGACTGTAGGACAGGAGAATACAGTCTATTGCCCCCTGCTATCAGCCATTTCAGGGGAGAGGACGACTGTAGGACAGGAGAATACAGTCTTTGCCCCCCTGTTATCAGCCATTTCAGGGGAGAGATGACTGTAGGACAGGAGAATCCAGTCTATTCTCCCTGTTATCAGCCATTTTAGGGAGAGGATGACTGTAGGACAGGAGAATACAATTTATTGCCCCCTGTTATCAGCCATTTCAGGAGAGAGGATGACTGTAGGACAGGAGAATACAATATGTAACATCCTAGAGTATGTCACTAAACTCTGTTTTCCTGCTACAACATGTCAGGTTTATATTTATTGTCATATTGTGTACTCTAACCCTATCTATGCCCGTTTCATAAATTTGCTGTGATTTTCATGTTCACCAGCAGGTGGCAGCAATGTGTTTAGTGCAGTTTAGCATATCTAGACTGGAATAGTACATTCCAATCTAGCCCCCCCCCCCCCTTTGAGGAGGTGTGGAATGTTCCCACTTCCTGCCTCATGGGGAGGAAAGAAGGTTCTAGTTAGTGTACCAGCCCCCCTGCTTGGGGAAGGCTGTGTTAATAGGAGCTCCCAGAAACAGGGATCCCAAGACAGGATCGAGCCTCGGCTGAGGCCAAGATCACTCTTCCTAGCCTGAACCATCAGCCTCAGCTGGTTGACAAGAAAAGCAGCCACTTCCAGCCTCCAGGAAGAAGCATTCCCTGTGAGCCAAGCTGTGAGTACATATCCAGAGTCCAGGAGAAGCCAAGTTCCTCCTCAGCTAGTCAGGCCCATACTAAGCAGAAAACAGTCAGAGCAGAAGACAGATACCTGCCAGATTCACTAGGCATATGATCAGAAGCAGAATAGATATAAATTCCTGCCACATATTGCCAATACCTGCTGGGACCCAAAAGACTATTGCTGTAACTTGTATGGATTTAAAGCAGCCATTCAGTAAAGACAAGTTGGATCATATTACCTGTTTGGATCTCATTTACTGCTACCAAAGTTCCTCATTTACTCCTACTAACCACACTCAATTTATTGCAAGTGAGCCAGGATCCAGGAGTCCAGCTGTACCAAGGTGTCATGACGGACATGCACTCAGACTCACAGATAAATCAACAACCTGGCTCTAGGCGAGAAGCAGGGGAAGGGTCACCTCCTAGCTAATCCCTGACCTCTCTTCCTGCACTGCTCAGCCCACATTCAGACCTTGGTGGTAGGAATGATGTGTCCCCGTGCCTGGGCTGAAACACCCTAGATTCCCTGAGATGGTGAAGAGGGGAAATAGGAGCAGCCTGCTCGCACAGAACCTGGATGGGAGAGATGACACAAAAACAACCAAGACAGCAAACAACAAAACTAGAAACCACACTTATCTTTTCTGAGCTGGAACTGACAACCAACCTTCCTTGCTTCCAAGACCAAAGTGATGTCTATAACCCGCTCAGAGCACTGGGGTGGAGTGCTATTTAAACTAATGACCCCACCCAGTGCACCTGATGGAAGGCAGATCCAGCACGGCTCCAAAACAAAATACTAAACACGTGCTGCTATTCTGGCCGACCTCCGCACATAGTCAGAGCAGGACATGACAGTACCCCCCTTTTACGGGTGACCTCCGGACACCCCGGACCAACCTTATCCGGATGGGATCTATGAAAAGCCCTCACCAGTCGGCTGGCATTGACATCCAACGCCGGAACCCACATCCTCTCCTCAGGGCCGTATCCCCTCCAGTGCACCAGGTACTGAAGGGAACCCCGAAGAATTCTAGAGTCGAGAATCCTGGAGATCTCGAACTCCAAGTTTCCCTTGACTAGAACAGGAGAACAGGAGGAGGAGGCAATGGCGATGGTTCCACCGGTCTCACGTATTTTTTCAATAAAGACCTGTGGAACACATCATGGATCCTCCAAGTCTGTGGAAGATCCAGCTTCAGGATTGATCACTGCGGATATTTTGTACGGACCAATAAATCTTGGACCCAGTATCCAAGATGGCACTCTCAATTTGATATTTTTAGTGGACGACCACACCAGATCACCCACACACAGGTCCGGACCAGTCACACGTCTCTTGTCAGCCATTCGTTTATACCTCTCGCCCATCTTCTCCAAATTCCCTTGGATCCTCTGCCAGATGGAGGATAAGGCAGAAGAGAATCTCTCCTCCTCTGGCATCCCAGAGGAACCAGTCCGAGAAAAGGTACCAAACTGAGGATGAAAACCGTATGCGCCAAAAAATGGCGACTTACCCGTGGAATCCTGCCTACGGTTTTTCAACGCAAACTCTGCTAGGGACAAGAATGAGGACCAGTCCTCCTGATTCTCAGCCACAAAGCACCTCAAGTAGGTCTCCAGGTTTTGATTAGTACGCTCCGTCTGACCATTCAACTGCGGATGAAAAGCCGAAGAGAATGAAAGTTGAATGCCAAGCCGAGAGCAGAACGCCCTCCAAAACCTGGAGACAAACTGCGTGCCCCTATCAGAGACCACATCCGAAGGAATACCATGCAATTTCACAATATTATCCACAAAAATCTGCGCAAGAGTCTTGGCGTTAGGCAGACTAGTTAATGATATAAAGTGAGCCATTTTACTAAAACTGTCAACTACCACCAAAATCACTGTTCTCCCGGAGGAACTCGGCAGATCTGTAAAAAGTTCATAGACAAGTGCGTCAAAGGACAAGACGGAATAGACAATGGAAGTGAACCAGCCGGTCGAGTATGAGCAACCTTTGACCGAGCACAGGTTTCACAAGCTGTCACGTAATTCTCAATGCTCTTACGTAACCCTTGCCACCAGAACCTCCGGGACACCAGGTCACAGGTGGACTTACCACCAGGATGTCCAGCAAGGATAGTATTGTGATGTTCCTTGAACACCTAGTATCGCAGGCCCTCAGGATTGGAACAAACAACCTCCCTGGGGACAAAAACCAGGAGCCCCCTCCTTGGGCTCCCAACACCTCCATCTCCAATTCAGGGTACAGAGCGGAGACCACCACCCCATCCGCTAAAATCGGCGCAGGATCCTCTGAATCACCTCCCCCAGGAAAGCTGCGAGACAAGGCATCTGCCTTGACGTTCTTAACCCCTGAGCGAAAGGTAACCATCTGGCCTGTCTAGGGTTCAGACGCTTGGCAGATTGCAGGTAAGCCAAATTTTTATGGTCTGTATATACCGTAACAGGGTGAGACGCCCCCTCCAACCAGTGACGCCATTCCTCAAAGGCCAACTTGATAGCCAACAACTCTCTATTTCCAACATCATAATTCCTCTCGGCGACCGAGAGCTTCTTGGAGAAAAAGGCACATGGGACCCACTTGCCAGGGGATGAACCCTGTGACAGCACCGCTCCAACCCCCACTTCTGATGCATCAACCTCCACTACGAATGGCTGAGACACATCCGGCTGCACCAGAATGGGAGCAGACGCAAAACGCTCCTTAATAGCTGAAAAGGCCTGCAATGCCTTATCCGACCAGACAGAGACGTCAGCGCCCTTCTTAGTAATATCAGTGTGAGGTTTTACTATGGTAGAATAGTTCGAAATACATTTTTTTATAATAATTCGTAAACCCCAAGAACCGCATCAAAGCTTTCTGATTCTCTGGTCGGTCCCATTCCAGAACCGCCCGGACCTTTTCGGGGTCCATACGAAAACCAGAATCAGAAAGCAGATATCCCAAGAACGAAAGCTCTTGCACCGCAAACAAACATTTCTCCAATTTGGCATATAACTTATTCTCCCGAAGGATCGTCAAAACCTGTCTCACATGATCCTGATGGGTGTTCAGATCAGGAGAATAAATTAAAATGTCATCCAGGTAAATTACTAAGAACCTCCCCACCAAATGATGAAAAATGTCATTGACGAATCGCTGAAATACTGCTGGTGCGTTCGTCAACCCAAAAGGCATAACCAGGTTCTCAAAATGACCCTCGTGCGTATTGAAGGCCGTTTTCCACTCATCCCCCTCCTTAATTCTGATCAGATTGTAGGCCCCTCTCAAATCTAACTTGGAGAACACCTTGGATCCAACAATCTGATCAAAAAGAGATCAAAGGCAGGGGATATGGATCCCGGACCGTAATACGGTTCAATTCCCGGAAATCCAAACACGGTCTCAGTGGTCCATCCTTCTTCTTTACAAAGAACAAACCTACTGCCACCGGAGACTTAGATGGCCTAATATGACCTTTTGCCAAACTCTCGGCGATATACTTTCGCATGACCTTTCTTTCGGGTTGAGAGAGGTTGTAAAGCCGAGACTTTGCCAACTTAGCCCCCGGGATGAGATTAACTGGACAATCATAGTCTCGATGAGGAGGCAATTCCTGAGCCCCACCCTCCGAAAAGACATCCGCAAAATCTGAGAGATACTGAGATAAAGCCGTAATGTAAACACCAGAGATAGATGTGCCAAGACAATTATCCAAACAAAACTCACTCCAACCAATGATTTGTCTCGCTTGCCAGTCTATAATTGGGTTATGTTTAGTCAACCATGGCAAACCCAAAACTATTGGAGCTGGCAAATCCGTCATGAGAAAACAAGAAATAATCTCAACATGTGAATCACCCACCCTTAAGTGAATACCATGAACAATGTGAGTAAGGCTCCTTTGAGAGAGAGGGGAAGAATCAATTGCAAAAACTTGAATCTCATTCTCTAAAGTGCAAGTACTTAGTCCTAGATTTTGAAGGAAAGAAAGTCAATTACGTTTACCCCAGCACCACAATCAAGGAATACTTCAACAAAAAATGTCCTTGACTCTAGCGCCACCATAGCTGGAAGGAGAAAACGGGTACTGCAGGGAGCTTGCATACCTGCCTGCTCCACCATACCATTCATGCTACCAAGTGTCAGGGAAGTTTTTTTTTTTCTTTTTCTCTTCCACCTGCGGTTTAACATAAGGACAAGCAAAAATAAAATGACCACTCTTTCCACAATAGTAACATAGTTTGTGCAATTTCCTAAAGTCTCTACTATCAGAATGGCAAGAAACCTGACCCAACTGCATGGGTTCCTCCGCTACCCCAGAGTTACCTGTAGCATCACCCGGGGAGGCAGTAGAGACGAAACCACTCACAGAAGGGATCCCTTGCACGGAGGGAGCCCTACACCTTTCTCTGATACGTCTATCTAGCCGAACTGCTAAAGACATGGCGTTCTCCAAAGAGTCAGGGTATTCAGACTGTTGGCACCATCAGGAATGGGGAAGGGGTAACTCCAACCCTACCTCTGGCCCCGCATACCAACCCCATCTAAACCCTTCAATAACGACACTGACACCGTTCAACTTTCAACCCTTTATTTTGTTGGGTGGTAATCGGCCACAGCTTTATTCAAACGGCAAAAACCATAACTTTGAACCGTGCTCTCCCCCAGCCGCTGGTCTCCCAGCGGGCAGATTCGCCCATTTTTCTCCAACACCTTTAAGCTGTAATAACTTGCCGCCAGCTGTGACTTAAGAAATTCCAACGAGGCACTCCGCCCATAAAACCACTTCCACGAACCACGTATAAAACCCCACTCGAAAGAGGCACCACACTACCAACTCACAAGGGAGGGAGGGAGGGACAAATCGCTTCCGCTCAAAGAGGAAGAGGAGAGGCGGGACAGTGGCATATAAGCCCTCCTAGACGCCCGCCTCCTCTCCAAACCGGATCAGTAAATTAACCCCTAACTGCCCAATCAAAACGGGTGCCAGTGGGAGAATAAGCCAAAAGGGGGATAAGAAAAGGGGGGGGGGACCACCAGTCCCTGCCCACCCTCCCTAAGCCGTCGGGTGGCCACCAGGAAAAGCAAGGGCATCCTTCAATCTTTCAGATAACCCCTGACAAAACTGACTTTGTAACGCGGGATCATTCCACTCTGATTCTGCGGCGGAAAACAATTAACTTGCATTTACCTCGCTGAGCCTGTGTGCCGAGCAGCCCGGCCGAGGGGCAGAAAAGTGAATTGATGGGGGGGCAAGAAATGGATATGAATCATGAGGGGCAGAAATGTGAAATGATGGGGGGGGGGCAAGAAATGGATATGAATCATGGGGGGCATTAATGTGAAAAGATGGGGGGGGCAAGAAATGGATATGAATCATGAGGGGCAGAAATGTGAAATGATGGGGGGGCAAGAAATGGACATGAATCATGAGCGACAGAAATGTGAAATGATGGGGGGGGGGCAAGAAAAGAACATGAATCATGAGGGGCAGAAATGTGAAATGATGGGGGGGGGCAAGAAATGGACATGAATCATGAGGGACAGAAATGTGAAATGATGGGGGGGGCAAGAAATGGATATGAATCATGAGGGGCAGAAATGTGAAATGATGGGGGGGCAAGAAATGGATATGAATCATGAGGGGCAGAAGTGTGAAATGATGGGGGGGGGGCAAGAAATGGATATGAATCATGAGGGACAGAAGTGTGAAATGATAGGGGGCAAGAAATGGATATGAATCATGAGGGACAGAAATGTGAAATGATGGGGGGGGGGGGCAAGAAATGGACATGAATCATGAGGGGCAGAAATGTGAAATGATGGGGGGGGCAAGAAATGGATATGAATCATGAGGGGCAGAAATGTGAAATGATGGGGGGGGCAAGAAATGGATATGAATCATGAGGGGCAGAAGTGTGAAATGATAGGGGGCGGGGGCACCAAAATGTGGATTCGCTTGTGTTGACAAAAATCCTTGCACCGGCCTGCAAATACCCACTACCTTGTGTGGATTACAATTAACTTTTATTGTTCCAGAGGAATACAAGTGACTTATGGACTTTTTGCTCCTGTCCACAGTCAAGCACTTCAAGAAAAAAGACTCAAGTCATATTTGAGCGTATTATTACACTGATATTTGCATAATGTTTTTGCACTAATTTTTCAAGTTTACAAGTTATGTAACGTTTAAAATAACATGCCCATTGTGTGTATTCTCCTTCTGGGTTCCTCAATGTGAATTTATGCACTGTTTATCATGATTGCACTTAACCATTGCACTTAACAAAATTGTAGCAACTTACTTAAAGTGTGCCTTTTTTACAGCTCTTGTTCTCTCCCCCTTGTACGGACTGTCATCATAGGGACATTGTATACTAATGGCCGACACCCGGGTAGGACCAAGTGGTAAGTCCAGGCAGATCCAGTTACTTCACAGGTACCCCGCTGCTTCGGGAATCGTTAGAAGCCCTAGGCTGCTCCTTCCCACTTGTTAAATGTTCAGGATTGTTCCCATTCTGAGGTGTCTCATTTCCAGGAGCGCACGGGATTAAAGGCCCTCCTCCTGTTACATTGCCAGAAGACACGGAGACGATAAATACCTCCCCTTCTGAGCCTTTTGCCTAAGGTAAGGCGCCTCAAATCTTAGAGCCATACTTTAGCTTCCTCTCAGTCATCATAGTGATCGTGCTACAAGCCAAATTTCTTCAGGCTATGGTGCAGGGAAGGGAATACAGGATAAAGCCACCCTTCTATTTGCGGGCTTTGCATTACATAATGGTGGGATTACGGATTAAAGACACCCCCATGCTTTCTTTGATGTCAACAGCGCTAAATAAATACAAAGTCAGTCAGTAAAGGTTTTGCTTTGTGCAGTATTAGGTTACCTGGTTATACCAAGAGAAGGAAGCTGTGTGTTGGACACCTTACTCTAGCGGGCAGGAACCTCGAGAAAGCCGTCTAAGTATGTCATTATATGTAATTCATGCAGCACTTTGTATTTATTGTGTACCCAGAGCTGATTCCTTCACTCTCCTAGCATAAGCCGAGGACGGCTTCACTTAAAGTAAGCGGGTATGTAACATCCCAGAGTATGTCACTAAACTCTGTCTCCCTGCTACAACATGTCAGGTGTATATTTATTGTCATCTTGTGTAATTTAACATTGCATTCTCCATTATGTGCATTTTCTATGCCTGTTTCATAAATTTGAAAAATGGAATAGACGGCTCTACTATTCAAGCAAATGATCAAGGTGCAAAGCTGCTAGGACTGACTCACCCAGTCAGAGGCAAAATGAATAATAATAATAATAATAAATAGATAAGCAGGCACACTCTGATTTGGGTCAGTCTATTGATTTATTTATATATCTGGTAATATAGAATGTATATTGTATTGAGGTGGTATAACAATATAATGTAGTAACGTGAAAAAATTGTAAAAATAATGCAGAAGTGTATTCTGCTGTATGTCCTTTAGGCTACTTTCACACTAGCGTTCGGGTTTCCGTTCGTGAGCTCCGTTTGAAGGAGCTCACGAGCGGACCCGAACGCAGCCGTCCAGCCCTGATGCAGTCTGAATGGAGGCGGATCCGCTCAGACTGCATCAGTCTGGCGGCGTTCAGCCTCCGCTCCGCTCGCCTCCGCACGGACAGGCGGACAGCTGAACGCTGCTTGCAGCGTTCGGGTGTCCGCCTGGCCGTTCGGAGGCGTGCGGATCCGTGCGGATCCGTCCAGACTTTCAATGTAAGTCAATGGGGACGGATCCGTTTGAAGATGCCACAATGTGGCTCAATCTTCAAGCGGATCCGTCCCCATTGACTTTACATTGAAAGTCTGAACGGATCCGCGCAGGCTACTTTCGCACTTGCGCACTTGCGAATTTTTTTAAAGTTATTAATGCAGACGGATCCGTACTGAACGGAGCCTCCGTCTGCATTAATATGAGCGGATCCGTTCAGAACGGATCCGCCCGAACGCTAGTGTGAAAGTAGCCTTACATCGATAGTGTAGTAACGATATAACAATTGATATATTTATAAGTGGTGACCTACATACTCTTACCTCTACCACTATCAATGTAAAGGACATACAGCAGAATACACTTCTGCATTATTTTTACAATTTTTTCACGTTACTACATTATATTGTTATACCACCTCAATACAATATACATTCTATATTACCAGATATATAAATAAATCAATAGACTGACCCAAATCAGAGTGTGCCTGCTTATCTATTTATTATTGTTTCATAAATTTGCTGTAATTTTCATGTTCACCAGCAGGTGGCAGCAATGTGTTTAGTACAGTTTAGCATATCCAGACTGGAATAGTACATTCCAATCTAGCCCCCCCCCCTCTTTAAGGAGGTGTGGAATGTTCCCACTTGCTGCCTCATGGGGAGGAAAGAAGGTTCTAGTTAGTGTACCAGCCCCCCTGCTTGGGGAAGGCTGTTTTAGTAGGAGCTCCCAGAAACAGGGATCCCAAGACAGGATCGAGCCTCGGCTGAGGCCAAGATCACCATTCCCAGCCTGAACCATCAGCCTCAGCTGGTTGACAAGAAAAGCAGCCACCTCCAGCCTCCAGGAAGAAGCATTCCCTGTGAGCCAAGCTGTGAGTACATATCCAGAGTCCAGGAGAAGCCAAATTCCTCCTCAGCTAGTCAGGCCCATACTAAGCAGAAAACAGACAGAGCAGAAGATAGATACCTGCCAGATTCACTAGGCATATGATCAGAAGCAGAATAGATATAAATTCCTGCCACATATTGCCATTACCTGCTGGGACCCAAAAGACTATTGCTGTAACTTGTATGGATTTAAAGCTGCCATTCAGTAAAGACAAGTTGGATCATATTACCTGTTTGGATCTCATTTACTGCTACAAAAGTTCCTCAATTACTCCTACTAACCACACTCAATTTATTGCAAGTGAGCCAGGATCCAGGAGTCCAGCCGTACCAAGGTAGGAGACACCGTTGACACTACATAGAGACATTATCCCCCTCTGGCATTCCTCACCTGGTACGTGAGCTATAACACCTTAAAGGGCCCTGAGACTATAACCTGCGCACATTGCAATTGGCGTCACAAACTAAAAACTATTAATTTTGCACCAGTGTGCATTAGTCCTAATCCGGCTTACTGCAAATATATTGCCCCCTGTTAGCCGCCATTTCAGGGGAGAGGATGACTGTAGGACAGGAGAATACAGTCTATTGCCCCCTGTTATCAGCCATTTCAGGCCGGGGAGAGGAAAATCAAATCTATGCCTCCTATCATTTACTCTAGTTACTTATAATTCTGCGGACCCGCCCCTTTCACTATGCCCCGCCCATCACAGATTCATGAGTATAATTAATATTTTCACTACTACAGACTAGTCTAGCTGCGAGGTGGAGAGGTTTTCATTAGTCTGGGTTGCAGGGTCCTCGCTGATTCCTGACAAAATTCCCTCTTCTCCGTGTATCACCTATGACGTCCCAGTAATGGATGTTCTTCACGGGTGAAATGCTAAAGTATTGAACCTGTGATGATAATGCATTACAGCCTGAGAACAGACAGGACATCTTATTGAGTATTGTGAAGGTCATAAAAGGGCGCATCAAAATGAAGGATGTCACCAAGAACCATGATGGACCACAATGGAAGAGGTTTATGATCATTCTTTAATGGACCTCTTCTCTTCCTCACACTTCTGTATAAAATCGTTGTATTCCTTATTCTGGAATCTCGAGCATCTGTTTTGAGAACTCTGTGTTGCGCTGTTCCTCTGTTCTCCCTCCTAGAAGTGCATGAATAAATTGACAAATCGGTGCTACCATTTATCTGGTAGAGGGGTGTGTCCCTATACTGTCATCACTGATTGAACAGTGTCAGTGTAGGAACACACACACCCAACAGGTAGCACCCACTTGTCAATTTAGTCATACATTTCCAAGAGGTACAGCAGAGGAACGGCACAATGCAGAGCTCTTAAAAAGCCGGAATTAGAATTACCGGTAATTCATTTTCCACGAATCCACCATGACGGCCCAGAGAGATTGATCCCTGACCTCTGTAGGGGCAGGAACAGAGATAGGTTAAAAGGACCCCTCCCACCACCATTCACCAGTGAGTTCCAGATTATAGTGCCACAACCACCGGTAAAGAAGTGAAACAACTCAAACGTTTTTAGTTTTTTTTTCCCTTGGTATTTTTTTTTTTTAATTGATTATCTTTATTAATTAATATATCAAAAACAGTACAGATAGAAATAGAAAAAAGGATACAATTCCCCCCAACCCCGATTCCCTAACCCCTCCCCTCCTACCTGTGGTGCGTCAAAAACAAAACAAAAAAAAAAAAATATCGCAACTAGTCAGGTCCTCCAACCAGCCCATATCTTAATCCACTTCTCCTCAGCTTCCCTCTGTCTATACAGGATTTTCTCATAGTTTTTTACCTTATTAATTAAATTTATCCATGTATTTATATCTGGAGTATATTGTGCAAACCAGGTCCGACTGATCAGCACTCTGGCCAACATCAGTATCCTACTCAGGAGGATCTTTTGATAGTTATGATTATTTAGTTTGGAAAGATCATTAAGCACAAGTACTTGTAATTCAAAGGGGATTCGAATTTTTAATTTATACATAATACAATTATTTATGGCATTCCAATATTTTATGAGTTCTGGACAAGTCCATATCATATGTAGAAAATCCACTCCTGGCACTTCCCTTGGTATTAACTCATGCCAAGTCTGCATAATAATTTCCTGGGTGGGATATCATGCCGTCATGGTGGATTAGTGGAAAAAGAATTACCGGTAAGTCTAATTCCGGCTTTCCACTTCACCACCATGACGGCCCAGAGAGACATAACAGATTATATACGTCTTAGGGCGGGGCAACGGCCTGTAGGACCTTGCGACCAAAGGCCAGGTCAGAAGACCTGGATAAGTCAAGTCTATAATGTTTAACGAAAGTGTTTACACTGGACCAGGTTGCGGCCCGGCATATCTGATCTAGGGAAGCTCCTGCTTTTTCAGCGAATGAGGCAGATATGGCTCTCGTAGAGTGAGCCCGAATGACTTCTGGACAGCTGATGCCTTCCATCTTGTAACAGTCTGTAATAGCCTGTTTTACCATGGCATGGTAGATCGGGAAGCTGCTTTCCCTTTTATTATTACCAGCTTAAGAGTACTAGTAAATTGTCCACCTTTCTTAGGTCCTTAGTGACCTCTAGGTATTTAAGTACTGTTCGTTTGACGTCCAGGGTATGGAATCGTTCCTCCCCAGAATTCTTAGGATTCTCGCAAAAAGAGGGAAGAACGATCTCCTGGTTTCTATGGAAGTCCTGTTACTACTTTTGGTAAAAAACCCTGGGTCTAGCCTCAAGGTAATTCGATCTTCCTGGATTGTGAGGTATGGTTGTCTTATTGACAATGCCTGGATCTCGCACAGTCCTTTTTGCTGATGTTATTGCTACAAGAAAAGCCACCTTCTGAGAAAGGTGCTTTAGGGAACCCGAGTCCAGGGGTTCGTAAGGCGGACCTGTGAGTCCCCTAAGGACAATGTTTAAGTCCCAGGTAGGCACCCTTGGTTTAGGAGATGGTCTTAGTCTGGCTGCAGACCTCAGGAATCTTTGGATCCATCTATGGCTGGCTAATTCAGAATCTAAAAAAGCGCTAAGCGCTGAGACCTGGACTCTAAGGGTAGATGGACGTAACCCTGACTCTAGTCCTTCTTGCAGGAAGTCCAGGATCCTCTGTATATTTGGTTTAGCCTGTTCTGGGGCTTCTTCACCTGACCAGGTGCAGAATCTTCTCCAGATTTTTAAATAGATGGAGTTAGTCACTTTCTTTCTGCTGGCCTTCAAGGTAGATATCACTCCCTCTGAGAGACTCTGCATCTCAGAAGGTCGGACTCAGGATCCAAGCCGAGAGGTTGAAGATCTCTGGATGTGGATGGAGAACCGGCCACTGGATCAGGATATCTTTCCTCCTTGGGAGAATGAATACTTCCTGTGGGGAGAGGTTGGTTAGGATCGAGAACCAGCTCCTCTTGGGCCAGTACGGGGTGACCAGGATTATTCTGGCCTTGTCCCTGATGATCTTCTGGAGAACCATTGGGATTAACGGGAACGGAGGGAAGGCATATGCAAGATCCCAGTTCCAGTGCAGGGAGAAGGCGTCGATCGCTAGAGGCCTGTCCCTCGGGTTTAGGGAGCAAAAGGTTGATACCTTTGCTGTTTTCCTTGAAGCGAATAGATCTACCAATGGGAGGCCCCATCTTTGGACAATTAGATTGAAGACGTCGATGTTTAGAGACCATTCCCCCTGGTCTATAGTGGTCCTGCTGAGGAAGTCTGCAGCGCTGTTTAGGCTTCCTTTTAAATAAATCGCAGATACTGATTTTACATTTTTTTCCCCCCCAAAGGAAGATTCTTCTGGACAGACTTTCTAGTTTTTGAAACCGTGTGCCCCCCTGCTGTTTGAGGTAGGACACGGTCATTACATTGAATAGATTTTTATATGCTGGTTCTTTAGTTTTGGAGCAGCTGCTCGTATTGTCTCCCAAACTGCCCTGAGCTCCCTGTAATTTGAGGACTGAGCTGCAATTTTCGGAGACCAGGCTCCCTGGTAGAGGTCGGAGTATATTTTTGCGCCGCATCCCTTTGCGCTGGCATCTGTCTGAACATGCACTGCTGGGGTTTTGAGCCAAACCATTCCCTTTTTTAGATTTTCTGTGTGAAGCCACCACTGGACTGAAGATTTTACATGGCCCGGGATCAGGATCTTTTTGTCTAGAGAGGACAGATGTTTGTCCCATCTCCTTAGAAGCCAGGACTGAAGGGCCCTGTAATGGACCTGGCACCAAGGGACTGCTACAATACAGGCTGTTATTTGACCTAAAAAGCTCATTGTTTCTCTGAAGGAGAAGAAGCGACGTCCTAGGAAGGCCCTGATTGATGTCTGAAGGTTCTGAATTCTTTCTGCTGGAAGAAAGGTTATCTGTTTTACCAAATCCAGCAATACCCCTAAGAATTTTACCCTGGTATCCGGAACTAGGGATGACTTTTTTAGGTTTATCACCCAACCTAGGGCTGTTAAAAGGGTGCAGAAGGTCTCTCGATCCGCTATTGACTGATCCACAGTGTCTGAAATCAGCAAAAAGTCGTCTAGGTAAGGAACGACAGTCACCCCCTGAGATCTCAGGGAGGCGACCATCTCTACCACCAGTTTCGTGAAAATCCTTTGGGCTGAGGCCAGCCCGAAGGGGAGAGCCACGAACTGGAAATGGTGAACAGAGCCTCTGTGATCCTTCAATGCAAAACGCAGGAGCCTCTGAGACTGGATGTGAATAGGAACATAATAATATGCGTCCTTCAGGTCGATTGTGCAAAGGAACGCGTCTTTTTGAATTAAAAGAATGGTAGAGTCTAGGGATTCCATTTTGAATTTTTTGTAAACTACGAATCTGTTTAACTTTTTGAGGTTTATAATCATGCAAAAGGAACCCCCTGGCTTTTTTACTAAGAAAAGGCTGGAGTAGAATCCCTGCCCCCGTTGAAGCTCGGGAACAGGAACCACTACTCCTAAGTCCAGAAGATTCTGGACCTCCTTCCAAATTTGGTAGCCCGACAAGGCTATAGAGCACAGCTTCATTTTTTAAGTGATGTCGTCTGACCAAGATTCCATCCACAGTGGCCCTCGGGGCAGCATTGGACAAAGCTGCGTCCTTGGCCGAGAATCTAATTGTCTCGGCTGAGGCATCCGCTAAGAACCCTGTGGCGGATTTTAACAAGGCAATAGAGTCTAATATTTGTTCCCTGGACGTCTTGTTGATTAGATGATTCTCTAACTCAATTAGCCACAGGTATATAGACCTGGCGACTGAAGTAGCAGCTATGTTGGTCTTAACACTGAACATAGCTGCCTCCCAGGATTTTTTTTAATAGACTGTCTGCCTTCCTCTCCATGGTGTCCTTTAACTGAGAGGAGTCCTCGAATGGTAGCAAGTTTTTTTTATTAACTTTGGCCACCTGGACGTCAATTCTGGGAACCTTGTCAAAGATCTTAGAGTCTGACGGGTCAAGTACAAGGCGGTTCCTGAATTCCTTGGAAATGCCTAGTTTCTTTTCTGGATGGGCCCATTCGTCCATCACCATCTCTTTAATATTTTCATTTATGGGGAATACACGGGAACGTTTGACCTTTAATCCCCCAAACATCTCTTCCTAAACTGAGTGGGGTTTCTGGATGTCTTCCACCCCATTGTACCCCTGACCGCTTTTAGAAGGTCACTCATCTCGCTAGGAGTGAAGAAGAATTTTCTAGATTCCTCGACGATTTCGCCCTCTGATAGGGGGTACTCATCGTCCTCCTTTTTGGAAGATGAGGCCTCGCCCGCCAAATCCTCAGAGTCTGAGGAGGAGATGTCCGCCATTCTGGGACGCTTGGATGGGCGAGCCCCCAGGGTGTCCTTACGGAGGCAGGCTAGAGAAGATTTAACTTCCTCCTGAATCATAGTTCTAAATTCCTGCATAATTGAGGGTTGTTCTTCTCTCACAATCCTGGCAATACAATCCTTGCAAAGTTTCTTAGGATAATCATCGGGAAGCCTGACGGAGCACTGGATGCATCTGGCGGTCTTCCTGGGCTTTTTCAAAGCTAGTTTGGCCTAATGTGAGGGAGCAGCCCATCAATTTTGTAAAGATCCAGTATAGGTGCATTATACCAGAAGACCTTAGAGGAGGGGGGCTCCTACCCTGTGATTACCTGAGGCTCCCTCCCCCCCAGATCAGCATATGTCAAGCTGCCGGCATGCCCAGGTGGGCTACTCAAGCAGGGGGGCTCTGGAGCGGTCTGTTCCTTCTGCTGCGGCTCCTTTTCCTGGTCCGACATCTCACCCAGCAAAGCAGAGAGCGCAGCGGGAAAGTGCATGTGAGTTTTTTAAGACGTCCACTCCTGGGTCTCGCCCGGCGGCCCGGAAGTGACATCAGACGCGCGCACCTGCGCAAATGTCCTCCCGACCAGCTACCTACACAGGGAGGTAGGCGACCCTGCGGCAGCTCAGGGCAGGCTCCCGCACAACAGGGAGCGTGACCCCGGCGTCTCCCTGTCAGCTTTGGAATGGAGTCCGCTGGAGAGCAGGGGACGCAGTCCTGGGTGGGAGGCCCGCAAGGGAAGCAAAATTTCCGCAGATGCGGCACCCAGGTACCGAAAATAAAAAAAGGTCCTTTATACACTTCACCTCCCTGAAAGCCAGAGAGGACTTTTCTCTGTCCTGGCTGCTATAGGGGCAGGAACACACTGGTGAATGGTGGTGGGAGGGGTCCTTTTAACCTATCTCTGTTCCTGCCCCTACAGAAGTCAGGAGTCAATCTCTCTGGGCCGTCATGGTGGTAAAGTGGAAATATTATTTCCTGTGTAATGTGATCATTTACTAAAACTGACCTGTCAGGAGAGGTGACAGGGCCTCTGTAACTGAGTACTCAGGCACACGACTGTATGTATTTTGCGGTCCTCAAAAAACGAATCCGAAAAAATACGGATGACGTCCGTGTGCATTCTGTATTTTGCGGAACGGAACAGCTGGCCCCTAATAGAACAGTCCTATCCTTGTCCGTAATGCGGACAATAATAGTACATGTTCTATTTTTTTGTGGAACGGAAATACGGACATACGGAAATTGAATGCACACGGAGTAAGGGCTCATGCACACAAACGTATTTTCTTTCCATGTCCGTTCCGGTTTTTTTGCAGACCATATACAAAATCATTCATTTCAATGGGTCCGCAAAAAAACCAGAAGGTACTCCATGTGCATTCTGTTTCCGTATGTCTGTATTTCCGTTCCGCAAAAAGATAGAACATGTCCTATTATTGTCCACATTATGGACAAGGATAGTACAGTTCTATGAAGGGCCAGCTGTTCTGTTCCGCAAAATACGGAATGCACACGGACGTCATCCGTATTTATTGCAGATCCTTTTTTTTGCGGACCGTAAAATATATACTGTCGTGTGCATGAGGCCTAACTTCAGTTTTTTTTGCGGACCCATTGAAGTGAATGGTTCCACAAACGGTCTGCAAAAAAAAACGGAACGGACACGGAAAGAAAATTCGTTCATGTGCCTGAGCCCTGAGGAATATATAATAAAATGGATTAGAAAATTAACATAATTAATAGAATTATCCATTTTAATTTAAAAGAAAAAAACATAATTAAAGAAAATCTATTTTAGTTCATTTGAAAATAGATTAAAAAAAATATTTCGATTACTTTTAATATATGGCAACATATGAGAACCATGAAAGGTCCAGCAAGTCTGGAAATTCTCTGCTGTAGGCTACATGCACACAAATTTTTCCGTGTTCGTTCCGTTTTTTTGCAGATAGGATGCGGACCCATCCGTATGTCTGTTCCGTAGCCCCTCAAAAAAAATAGAACATGTCCTATTCTTGTCTGTTTTAGGCATTGTTACAATGGATCCGCAAGAAAATAAAAAAAGGAGGGCATACGGATGTCCGCAGTTTGCAGGCCGCAAAACACATACAGTCATGTGCATGTAGCCTTACTGATGAGCACCTTGTGCAGTACGCAGCCCTGCAGGGTATTGCGATAGTGAGGTCAAGGTTACTTAGGCAAACGAGGGTTGCTCTGGGTTACTCACAGTTTCTTGGAAGACCCTGGGCAGGCGTACAGCAGTGATGGAGAGGCTGGCACAGGGGTTCTCTGGGGCACTCTCTGTGTATAGGGACCAGGACTGATAGTATATGAGGTGCCCTGGATGTTGCAGGTGTTTAATGTGCCGGGGGCAAGGTCCCTTTAAGATTTGTGACGCCAGTGCCGGTAATGGTGGCACACCGATTTGATGATAGGAATAATTGAGGAACACGTTGTTGTGGTGAACCAAAACTTCCTTTTACTGGAAACATCAACTATTTACAGTCTTTTGTAAAGTTCCATACATTGGCAGCAGTCACAAGCAGGCTCATTCAAATGGCAGGCAACAATGGTCTTGCAAGATACTCAGAGGGTTAATGCACTTACAGATCAGGCTGCAACTTTCCTCAGAAATCCTGTCTGTCTTTATCCCAAGGCCCGTATGCCCTAATGCTGGCTTTATCCTTGGTAGAAAACTTCCTCAGGTATATATATCCTTGCTTTAGGTAGGATCCTTCTGTCCTTCAGCTCTCTTGTCTGGCTTGTTCCTCAGGAGGCAAACCCTTCTCCTGGTGGGGCAACTTCTGAGCTTGCTTTACTCAGGAACCTCAGGCTGGCTAGTCTGCACTCACTAGCCTCCTGGACTACACTGCCCTCCTCCTTCCTGTCTGGGCCTAACTATATATTAGGGGTTCCCTAGCTCCCTCTACTGTCTAGGAAGAGGAACTACACCCTAACAGGCCTGACACACAGATAACAGGGGAAATGCACATAAAAACACATAAAACATCATATAAAATACAATGACCATATTGACCCTTGTGTAGTGCCCGCATTTACCTAGTGGGACACTACACTTGTGTCGTACACTCCAGTCACATCCAGAGCTGCATCCTGAACATCAGACTGCAGTGCATTGTGTGAGGCAATATGACTACACTGCAAGATCAAAACTGTCAAGGGCAGCCCCCATTCACTTTAGATGAAACTAGAAGAGAAAACTTCATATTAAGAATCAATACATTATTATTCAGTTATTGCTCAATACTTCATGTCAAATTGGGGATGTCCCTTTAGGGGCTGTTCACTCCTGGGGACTTTTTCTGGCCGGACGCATGGAGGGAATCATACTTACCTGATGCCTATAGCTGGGTTCATGCTCCATTGCTACCCCTCAGGTGCTGCATGTCTCTGGTCTCCCTGCATCAACATCCAGTTTGACGTGGATGCTGCCAATGACTGACCGCAGCAGTGACATGCGAATAATGCATCATGTGACCCAGTGACACATGGGTGGCAAGTCACCGCTGTGGCCAGTCATTGGCTTCAGCGGCCACATGACTTGTGTCAAACCAGATGTTACCGTAGGGAGACCTGAGACCTGCTGTGTCCAAGAGGGATCGATGGAGCTGGAACTCAGCGGCAGGTATAAGGTACTTATAATTACCACTAGAGATGAGCGAATTTTTAAAAAATTAGATTCGCCGGTTCGCCGAATTTTTTGGGGGAAATTCAGTTTAATCAGAATATATTCGCCACGAATTACAGTACAGACTAAAAGTTTGGACACACCTTCTCATTCAAAGAGTTTTCTTTATTTTAATGACTATGAAAATTGTAGATTCACACTGAAGGCATCAAAACTATGAATTAACACATGTGGAATTATATACATAACAAAAAAGTGTGAAACAACTGGAAATCTGTCATATTCTAGGGTCTTCAAAGTAGCCACCGTTTGCTTTGATTACTGCTTTGCACACTCTTGGCATTCTCTTGATGAGCTTCAAGAGGTAGTCACCTGAAATGGTCTTCCAACAGTCTTGAAGGAGTTCCCAGAGATGCTTAGCACTTGTTGGCCCTTTTGCCTTCACTCTGCGGTCCAGCTCACCCCAAACCATTTCGATTGGGTTCAGGTCCGGTGACTGTGGAGGCCAGGTCATCTGGCGCAGCACCCCTGTCACGGCGGGTGTGCACTCAGACTCACAGATAACCCACCAACCAGGCTCTGGGCGAGAGACAGGGGAAGGGTCACCTCCTAGCTAATCCCTGACCTCTTTCCCTGCACTGCTCAGCCCACATGCAGACCTTAAAAGGTAGGTGTGATGTGTCCCCATGCCTGGGCTGAGAAAACCCTAAATTCCCCGAGATGGTGAAGAGGGGAAATAGGAGCAGCCTGCTCGCACAGAACCTGGAAGGGAGAGATGACACAAAACAGCCAAACTTGAAATACACTTATCTTTCTGAGCTGGAACAGACAACCTTCCTTCCTAGCTTCCAAGAACACAATGATTCTTATAATCCGCTCAGAGCACTGGGCTGGTGTGCTATTTAAACTAATGACCCCACCCAGTGCACCTGATGAGAGGCGGATCCAGCACGGCTCCAAAATAAACACTAAACTCGTGCTGCTATCCTGGCCGACCTCCGCACATAGTCAGAGTGGGGCATGACAACCCCATCACTCTCCTTCATGGTCAAATAGCCCTTACACAGCCTGGAGGTGTGTTTGGGGTCATTGTCCTGTTGAAAAATAAATGATGGTCCAACTAAACGCCAAATGGATGGAATAGCATGCTGCTGCAAGATGCTGTGGTAGCCATGCTGGTTCAGTATGCCTTCAATTTTGAATAAATCCCCAACAGTGTCACCAGCAAAGCACCCCCACACCATCACACCTCCTCCTCCATGCTTCACGGTGGGAACCAGGCATGTAGAGTCCATCCGTTCACCTTTTCTGCGTCGCACAAAGACACGGTGGTTGGAACCAAAGATCTCAAATTTGGACTCATCAGACCAATGCACAGATTTCCACTGGTCTAATGTCCATTCCTTGTGTTCTTTAGTAGAGTTGAGCGAACACCTGGATGTTCGGGTTCGAGAAGTTCGGCCGAACATCCCGGAAATGTTCGGGTTCGGGATCCGAACCCGATCCGAACTTCGTCCCGAACCCGAACCCCATTGAAGTCAATGGGGACCCGAACTTTTCGGCACTAAAAAGGCTGTAAAACAGCCCAGGAAAGAGCTAGAGGGCTGCAAAAGGCAGCAACATGTAGGTAAATCCCCTGCAAACAAATGTGGATAGGGAAATGAATTAAAATAAAAATTAAATAAATAAAAATTAACCAAAATCAATTGGAGAGAGGTTCCATAGCAGAGAATCTGGCTTCCCGTCACCCACCACTGGAACAGTCCATTCTCAGATATTTAGGCCCCGGCACCCAGGCAGAGGAGAGAGGTCCCGTAACAGAGAATCTGTCTTCATGTCAGCAGAGAATTAGTCTGCATGTCGTTGCAGAGAATGAGGCTTCACGTCAGCCACCACTGCAACAGTCCATTGGCATATATTTAGGCCCAGCACCCAGGCAGAGGAGAGAGGTCCCGTAACAGACAATCTGGCTTCATGTCAGCAGAGAATCAGTCTGCATGTCATAGCAGAGAATGAGGCTTCACGTCAGCCACCACTGCAACAGTCCATTGGCATATATTTAGGCCCAGCACACACACAGGCAGAGGAGAGAGGTCCCGTAACAGAGAATCTGGCTTCATGTCAGCAGAGAATCAGTCTGCATGTCATAGCAGAGAATGAGGCTTCACGTCAGCCACCACTGCAACAGTCCATTGGCATATATTTATGCCCAGCACACACACAGGCAGAGGAGAGAGGTCCCGTAACAGAGGATCTGGCTTCATGTCAGCAGAGAATCAGTCTGCATGTCATAGCAGAGAATCAGGCTTCACGTCACCCACCACTGTAAGAGTCAATTTTCATAAATTTAGGCCCAGAACCCAGGCAGAGGAGAAAGGTCCCGTAACAGACAATCTGGCTTCATGTCAGCAGAGAATCAGTCTTCATATCATAGCAGAGAATCAGGCTTCACGTCACCCACCACTGCAACAGTCCATTGGCATATATTTAGGCCTAGCACACACACAGGCAGAGGAGAGAGGTCCCGTAACAGACAATCTGGCTTCATGACAGCAGAGAATCAGTCTGCATGTCATAGCAGAGAATCAGGCTTCACGTCAGCCACCACTGCAACAGTCCATTGTCATAAATTTAGGCCCAGCACCCAGGCAGAGGAGAGAGGTCCCGTAACAGAGAATCTGGCTTCATGTCAGCAGAGAATCAGTCTTCATATCATAGCAGAGAATCAGGCTTCACGTCACCCACCACTGTAAGAGTCAATTTTCATAAATTTAGGCCCAGAACCCAGGCAGAGGAGAAAGGTCCCGTAACAGACAATCTGGCTTCATGTCAGCAGAGAATCAGTCTTCATATCATAGCAGAGAATCAGGCTTCACGTCACCCACCACTGTAAGAGTCAATTTTCATAAATTTAGGCCCAGAACCCAGGCAGAGGAGAAAGGTCCCGTAACAGACAATCTGGCTTCATGTCAGCAGAGAATCAGTCTTCATATCATAGCAGAGAATCAGGCTTCACGTCACCCACCACTGCAACAGTCCATTGGCATATATTTAGGCCTAGCACACAGGCAGAGCAGAGAGGTCCCGTAACAGACAATCTGGCTTCATGACAGCAGAGAATCAGTCTGCATGTCATAGCAGAGAATCAGGCTTCACGTCAGCCACCACTGCAACAGTCCATTGTCATAAATTTAGGCCCAGCACCCAGGCAGAGGAGAGAGGTCCCGTAACAGAGAATCTGGCTTCATGTCAGCAGAGAATCAGTCTTCATATCATAGCAGAGAATCAGGCTTCACGTCACCCACCACTGTAAGAGTCAATTTTCATAAATTTAGGCCCAGAACCCAGGCAGAGGAGAAAGGTCCCGTAACAGACAATCTGGCTTCATGTCAGCAGAGAATCAGTCTTCATATCATAGCAGAGAATCAGGCTTCACGTCACCCACCACTGTAAGAGTCAATTTTCATAAATTTAGGCCCAGAACCCAGGCAGAGGAGAAAGGTCCCGTAACAGACAATCTGGCTTCATGTCAGCAGAGAATCAGTCTTCATATCATAGCAGAGAATCAGGCTTCACGTCACCCACCACTGCAACAGTCCATTGGCATATATTTAGGCCTAGCACACAGGCAGAGCAGAGAGGTCCCGTAACAGACAATCTGGCTTCATGACAGCAGAGAATCAGTCTGCATGTCATAGCAGAGAATCAGGCTTCACGTCAGCCACCACTGCAACAGTCCATTGTCATAAATTTAGGCCCAGCACCCAGGCAGAGGAGAGAGGTCCCGTAACAGAGAATCTGGCTTCATGTCAGCAGAGAATCAGTCTTCATATCATAGCAGAGAATCAGGCTTCACGTCACCCACCACTGTAAGAGTCAATTTTCATAAATTTAGGCCCAGAACCCAGGCAGAGGAGAAAGGTCCCGTAACAGACAATCTGGCTTCATGTCAGCAGAGAATCAGTCTTCATATCATAGCAGAGAATCAGGCTTCACGTCACCCACCACTGTAAGAGTCAATTTTCATAAATTTAGGCCCAGAACCCAGGCAGAGGAGAAAGGTCCCGTAACAGACAATCTGGCTTCATGTCAGCAGAGAATCAGTCTTCATATCATAGCAGAGAATCAGGCTTCACGTCACCCACCACTGCAACAGTCCATTGGCATATATTTAGGCCTAGCACACAGGCAGAGCAGAGAGGTCCCGTAACAGACAATCTGGCTTCATGACAGCAGAGAATCAGTCTGCATGTCATAGCAGAGAATGAGGCTTCACGTCAGCCACCACTGCAACAGTCCATTGTCATAAATTTAGGCCCAGCACCCAGGCAGAGGAGAGAGGTCCCGTAACAGACAATCTGGCTTCATGTCAGCAGAGAATTAGTCTGCATGTCATAGCAGAGAATCAGGCTTCATGTCAGCCACCACTGCAACAGTCCATTGGCATATATTTAGGCCTAGCACACAGGCAGAGGAGAGGTTCATTCAACTTTGGGTAGCATCGCAATATAATGGTAAAATGAAAATAAAAATAGGATTGAATGAGGAAGTGCCCTGGAGTCCAATAATATATGGTTATGGGGAGGTAGTTAATGTCTAATCTGGACAAGGGATGGACAGGTCCTGTGGGATCCATGCCTGGTTCATTTTTATGAACGTCAGCTTGTCCACATTGGCTGTAGACAGGCGGCTGCGTTTGTCTGTAATGACGCCCCCTGCCGTGCTGAATACACGTTCAGACAAAACGCTGGCTGCCGGGCAGGCCAGCACCTCCAAGGCATAAAAGGCTAGCTCTGGCCACGTGGACAATTTAGAGACCCAGAAGTTGAATGGGGCCGAACCATCAGTCAGTACGTGGAGGGGTGTGCACACGTACTGTTCCACCATGTTAGTGAAATGTTGCCTCCTGCTAACACGTTGCGTATCAGGTGGTGGTGCAGTTAGCTGTGGCGTGTTGACAAAAGTTTTCCACATCTCTGCCATGCTAACCCTGCCCTCAGAGGAGCTGGCCGTGACACAGCTGCCTTGGCGACCTCTTGCTCCTCCTCTGCCTTGGCCTTGGGCTTCCACTTGTTCCCCTGTGACATTTGGGAATGCTCTCAGTAGCGCGTCTACCAACGTGCGCTTGTACTCGCGCATCTTCCTATCACGCTCCAGTGCAGGAAGTAAGGTGGGCACATTGTCTTTGTAGCGTGGATCCAGCAGGGTGGCAACCCAGTAGTCCGCACAGGTTAAAATGTGGGCAACTCTGCTGTCGTTGCGCAGGCACTGCAGCATGTAGTCGCTCATGTGTGCCAGGCTGCCCAGGGATAAGGACAAGCTGTCCTCTGTGGGAGGCGTATCGTCATCGTCCTGCCTTTCCCCCCAGCCACGCACCAGTGATGGACCCGAGCTGCGTTGGGTGCCACCCCGCTGTGACCATGCTTCATCCTCATCCTCCTCCACCTCCTCCTCATCCTCGTCCTCCTCGTCCTCCAGTAGTGGGCCCTGGCTGGCCACATTTGTACCTGGCCTCTGCTGTTGCCAAAAACCTCCCTCTGAGTCACTTCGAAGAGACTGGCCTGAAAGTGCTAAAAATGACCCCTCTTCCTCCTCCTCCTCCTCCTCCTCCTGGGCCACCTCCTCTTCCATCATCGCCCTAAGTGTTTTCTCAAGGAGACATAGAAGTGGTATTGTAACGCTGATAACGGTGTCATCGCCACTGGCCATGTTGGTGGAGTACTCGAAACAGCGCAACAGGGCACACAGGTCTCGCATGGAGGCCCAGTCATTGGTGGTGAAGTGGTGCTGTTCTGTAGTGCGACTGACCCGTGCGTGCTGCAGCTGAAACTCCACTATGGCCTGCTGCTGCTCGCACAGTCTGTCCAGCATGTGCAAGGTGGAGTTCCACCTGGTGGGCACGTCGCATATGAGGCGGTGAGCGGGAAGGCCGAAGTTACGCTGTAGCGCAGACAGGCGAGCAGCAGCAGGATGTGAACGCCGGAAGCGCGAACAGACGGCCCGCACTTTATGCAGCAGCTCTGACATGTCGGGGTAGTTGTGAATGAACTTCTGCACCACCAAATTCAGCACATGCGCCAAGCAAGGGATGTGCGTCAAATTGGCTAGTCCCAGAGCTGCAACGAGATTTCGCCCATTATCACACACCACCAGGCCGGGCTTGAGGCTCACCGGCAGCAACCACTCGTCGGTCTGTTGTTCAATACCCTGCCACAACTCCTGTGCGGTGTGGGGCCTGTCCCCCAAACATATGAGTTTCAGAATGGCCTGCTGACGTTTACCCCGGGCTGTGCTGAAGTTGGTGGTGAAGGTGTGTGGCTGACTGGATGAGCAGGTGGAAGAAGAGGAGGAGGAAGCCGAGAAGGAGGAGGTGGCAACAGGAGGCAAAGAATGTTGCCCTGCGATCCTTGGCGGCGGAAGGACGTGCGCCAAACAGCTCTCCGCCTGGGGCCCAGCTGCCACTACATTTACCCAGTGTGCAGTTAGGGAGATATAGCGTCCCTGGCCGTGCTTACTGGTCCACGTATCTGTGGTTAGGTGGACCTTGCCACAGATGGCGTTGCGCAGTGCACACTTGATTTTATCGGATACTTGGTTGTGCAGGGAAGGCACGGCTCTCTTGGAGAAGTAGTGCCGGCTGGGAACAACATACTGTGGGACAGCAAGCGACATGAGCTGTTTGAAGCTGTCTGTGTCCACCAGCCTAAATGACAGCATTTCATAGGCCAGTAGTTTAGAAATGCTGGCATTCAGGGCCAGGGATCGAGGGTGGCTAGGTGGGAATTTACGCTTTCTATCAAATGTTTGTGAGATGGAGAGCTGAACGCTGGCGTGTGACATGGTTGAGACGCTTGGTGACGGAGGTGGTGGTGGTGGTGGTGTTGGTGGTACATCCCCTGTTTGCTGGGCGGCAGGTGCCAACGTTCCTCCAGAGGCGGAGGAAGAGGCCGAGGCGGCAGCAGCAGAATAGGCCGAGGCGGCAGCAGCAGAAGAGGTAGCAGGGGGAGCCTGAGTGACTTCCTTGGTTTTAAGGTGTTTACTCCACTGCAGTTCATGCTTTGCATGCAGGTGCCTGGTCATGCAGGTTGTGCTCAGGTTCAGAACGTTAATGCCTCGCTTCAGGCTCTGATGGCACAGCGTGCAAACCACTCGGGTCTTGTCGTCAGCACATTGTTTGAAGAAGTGCCATGCCAGGGAACTCCTTGAAGCTGCCTTTGGGGTGCTCGGTCCCAGATGGCGGCGGTCAGTAGCAGGCGGAGTCTCTTGGCGGCGGGTGTTCTGCTTTTGCCCACTGCTCCCTCTTTTGCTACGCTGTTGGCTCGGTCTCACCACTGCCTCTTCCTCCGAACTGTGAAAGTCAGTGGCACGACCTTCATTCCATGTGGGGTCTAGGACCTCATCGTCCCCTGCATCGTCTTCCACCCAGTCTTGATCCCTGACCTCCTGTTCAGTCTGCACACTGCAGAAAGACGCAGCAGTTGGCACCTGTGTTTCGTCATCATCAGAGACATGCTGAGGTGGTATTCCCATGTCCTCATCATCAGGAAACATAAGTGGTTGTGCGTCAGTGCATTCTATGTCTTTCACCGCTGGGGAAGGGCTAGGTGGATGCCCTTGGGAAACCCTGCCAGCGGAGTCTTCAAACAGCATAAGAGACTGCTGCATAACTTGAGGCTGAGACAGTTTCCCTGGTATGCATGGGGGTGATGTGACAGACTGATGGGGTTGGTTTTCAGGCGCCATCTGTGCGCTTTCTGCAGAAGACTGGGTGGGAGATAATGTGAACGTGCTGGATCCACTGTCGGCCACCCAATTGACTAATGCCTGTACCTGCTCAGGCCTTACCATCCTTAGAACGGCATTGGGCCCCACCATATATCGCTGTAAATTCTGGCGGCTACTGGGACCTGAGGTAGTTGGTACACTAGGACGTGTGGATGTGGCAGAACGGCCACGTCCTCTCCCAGCACCAGAGGGTCCACTAACACCACCACGACCATGTCCACGTCCGCGTCCCTTACTAGATGTTTTTCTCATTGTTATGGTTCACCACAACAACAAATATATTATTTGGCCCAATGTATTGTATTCAAATTCAGCGGGATATAAATTTGAGGCCTAGTATTTAGGCGCTGGGTGACCGGTATGGATTTAGTGACAGAATTAGACTTGGAAATGCACAGAAGCGTGTGTGTGAAGTTATTCTGAATGACCCTATGTGCACCTTCAATATGATCTACCCTTTTAGGGATAGATTTCAAATAGCTCTGATATAGCAGAAACGACTAAATTATGAAATTGCTAAATTGGGAATTGTATTTCAACCCAGAACAAAAAATGTGCTTTGACGGACACTAAATAACTTTCCCAGCTACAACAGGACAGCGGTAACGAGAGATTTAGCGGGATATAAATTTGAGGCCTAGTATTTAGGCGCTGGGTGACAGGTATGGGTTTAGTGACAGAATTAGACTTGAAAATACACAGTAGCGGGTGTGTGTGAAGTTATTCTGAATGACCCAATGTGCACCTTGAATATTATATACCCTTTTAGGGATAGATTTCAAATAGCTCTGATATAGCAGAAACCACTAAATTATGAAATTGCTAAATTGGGAATTGTATTTCAACCCAGAACAAGAAATGTGCTTGAACGGACACTAAATAACTCGCCCAGCTACAGCACTAGGGACAGATTTAGCTGGATATAAATTTGAGGCCTAGTATTTAGGCGCTGGGTGACCGGTATGGATTTAGTGACAGAATTAGACTGGGATATGGCCATAAAATAAACAGACTATTGCTGGTTAAATGCACTTGGTGTGACAGCTTCACCCTGATGTAGGCTTTAGCCAAAAAACAACCACACCATTGAGGGTTAAATGCACTTGGTGACAGGCGCAGCTTGCCCCTGATTTTGTATATGGCCAAAAAATGAACAGACTATTGCTGGTTAAATGCACTTGGTGTGACAGCTTCACCCTGATGTAGGCTTTAGCCAAAAAACAACCACACCATTGAGGGTTAAATGCACTTGGTCGCAGCTTGTGCTGGCGCACCACAAGACACAAAATGGCCGCCGATCACCCCAGAAAAATGTGACTGACAAACGGTCTGTGCAGCCTAAAAACAGTGAGCAATTGAGGATCAGCAGCTCAATGATCCACAGCTGCAGATCGATCAGTTAATCAAGTCCTTTGGAGGAGTTAATCTGCCTAATCTCGCCCTACTGTCGCAGCTGCAACCTCTCCCTACGCTAATCAGAGCAGAGTGACGGGCGGCGCTATGTGACTCCAGCTTAAATAGAGGCTGGGTCACATGGTGCTCTGGCCAATCACAGCCATGCCAATAGTAGGCATGGCTGTGATGGCCTCTTGGGGCAAGTAGTATGACGCTTGTTGATTGGCTGCTTTGCAGCCTTTCAAAAAGCGCCAAGAAAGCGTCACAAAAGCGCGAAGAAAGCGACGAACACCGAACCCGAACCCGGACTTTTACGAAAATGTCCGGGTTCGGGTCCGTGTCACGGACACCCCAAAATTCGGTACGAACCCGAACTATACAGTTCGAGTTCGCTCATCCCTATTCTTTAGCCCAAACAAGTCTCTTCTGCTTGTTGCCTGTCCTTAGCAGTGGTTTCCTAGCAGATATTCTACCATGAAGGCCTGATTCATACAGTCTCCTCTTACCAGTTGTTCTAGAGATGTGTCTGCTGCTAGAACTCTGGGTGGCATTGAACTGGTCTCTAATCTGAGCTGCTGTAAACCTGCGATTTCTGAGGCTGGTGACTCGGATGAACTTATCCTCCGCAGCAGAGGTGACTCTTGGTCTTCCTTTCCTGGGGCGGTCCGCATGTGAGCCAGTTTCTTTGTAGCGCTTGATGGTTTTTGTGACTGCACTTGGGGACACTTTTAAAGTTTTCCCAATTTTTGGGACTGACTGACCTTCATTTCTTAAAGTAATGATAGCCACTCGTTTTTCTTTACTTAGCTGCTTTTTTCTTGCCATAATACAAATTCTAACAGTCTATTCAGTGGGACTATCAGCTGTGTATCCACCTGACTTCTCCACAACGCAACTGATGGTCCCAACCCCATTTATAAGGCAAGAAATCCCACTTATTAAACCTGACAGGGCACACCTGTGAAGTGAAAACCATTTCAGGTGACTACCTCTTGGAGCTCATCAAGAGAATGCCAAGAGTGTGCAAAGCAGTAATCAAAGCAAAAGGTGGCTACTTTGAAGAACCTAGAATATGACATATTTTCAGTTGTTTCACACTTTTTTGTTATGTATATAATTCCACATGTGTTAATTCATAGTTTTGATGCCTTCAGTGTGAATCTACAATTTTCATAGTCATGAAAATAAAGAAAACTCTTTGAATGAGAAGGTGTGTCCAAACTTTTGGTCTGTACTGTACGTAACAAAAACGTCTTTTTCCTGGATGCAGAGAGCCTGTACAGGGGTGTAGAACCCTGTGCCTTGCAGTAACACGCATAGGGAGTCTGCTGTGGTAGTGAAATAATACTGTGAGTCCGTATGACATGCAGATGACAGGCATTGCTCTTAGAATCACTTCACTTATTTGGGCAGTCACGGAGCCAAAACTGACCAAATAACTCAAGTGTGAACTCAGCCTTACAGGTCGACGTTAGCGCCAAGAAGAAGTGCACTCCTTTTACACCGTCGTCAGATGATTCCACATAGATGTCTACAGAACCTGTTCTATTAAACGCTTATACAAGTAGAGCCCCCGACATAGTGGAGAGGGGGTCAGCAGTAAGTTTGTGTTGACGTCACTAATTATTTTGTCCTTCCTCTGATCCTTCAGAACAATAACCCCCCAAAAACGGAACCTGTCTGTGGAGCATCCGCCTTCACTCGGTCAGCATTTGGTCAGTAATTAATATTGCTAATGAAAAAAAAAACAGGAGTGGATCCAAAACAGAGATGAGACGTGAATGAAATATTTGCATGTCTTCTGTGTTTTGTACCCACTCCTGCTTTTGGCTACCAAATCACAAGCCAATTCTGATGGGACCATACAGGCCTTACAGCTGCCACACAGACAGGATCCTGTGTGTGCTTCATTTTTCCTTCCTTCTGACAGATCAGAAGAAAGGTCAAATAAATGATGATGTCAGCCAGGCCGAAAGGCAAAATAGTGGAACAGTCATGAAGTGGGGACGGTCGGAACAGCATGAGAAATCCATAGAGTGGACCTATGACAGAGTGGTGAGGTGGAAGCAGCATGAGGAGACCACAGAGTGGCCCAATGACAGAGTGTGGAGGGGGCAGCAGCAGCAATAGGAGTCCACAGACTGGCAAGGTGACATAGTGTGGAGATGGCAGCAGCAGCATCAGAATACCACAGAGTGGCAAGGTGACATAGTGTGGAGATGGCAGCAGCAGTATCAGGATACCACAGATGGCAAGGTGACATAGTATGGAGATGGCAGTAGCAGCAGCATCAGGAGACCACAGAGTGGCAAGGTGACATATTGTGGAGATGGCAGTAGCAGCAGCAGCATCAGGATACCACAGAGTGGCAAGGTGACATAGTGTGGAGATGGCAGTAGCAGCAGCATCAGGAGACCACAGAGTGGCAAGGTGACATATTGTGGAGATGGCAGTAGCAGCAGCAGCATCAGGATACCACAGAGTGGCAAGGTGACATAGTGTGGAGATGGCAGTAGCAGCAGCAGCATCAGGATACCACAGAGTGGCAAGGTGACATATTGTGGAGATGGCATCAGCAGCATCAGGAGGATACCACAGAGTGGCAAGGTGACATAGTGTGGAGATAGCATCAGCAGGAGGATACCACAGAGTGGCAAGGTGACATAGTGTGGAGATGGCAGTCAGCAGCATCAGGAGACCACAGAGTGGCAAGGTGACATAGTGTGGAGATGGCAGTAGCAGCAGCAGCATCAGAATACCACAGAGTGGCAAGGTGACATAGTGTGGAGATAGCATCAGCAGCAGCAGGAGGAGACCACAGAGTGGCAAGGTGACATAGTGTGGAGATGGCAGTCAGCAGCATCAGGAGACCACAGAGTGGCAAGGTGACATAGTGTGGAGATGGCAGTAGCAGCAGCAGCATCAGAATACCACAGAGTGGCAAGGTGACATAGTGTGGAGATAGCATCAGCAGCAGCAGGAGGATACCACAGAGTGGCAAGGTGACATAGTGTGGAGATAGCATCAGCAGCAGCAGGAGGATACCACAGAGTGGCAAGGTGACATAGTGTGAAGATGGCAGCAGCAGCTGCATCAGGACACCACAAAGTGACCCGGTGATAGAGTGCGGCGGTGGGTGGCAATACCAGTACCCACTGATGAAGGTGAATGAAAGAAGGAGAACTTGGCATCAGATGTGTGGCATCAGGCGGGTTGCAGCATCAGAGAAGTAGCAGGTAGTCAGAAGAAACCGGTCTCTTTTATTTGGTGTGGCACTATGGATGTTCTAGTCTGATGCTTAGGAATTGGTGGTTGGAAATCCTGGCTGATCCACGCCTGATTCATCTTGACACAGGTCAGTCTCTCCACATTTTGGGTGGACAGGGGAGTTCTCCTTGGGGTAACTATGGCCCCCGCCGCACTAAACACCCGCTCTGCTGCCACACTACTGGCCGGGCAGGACAGCTTTTCCAGTGCAAACTGCTAGTTGTGGCCACAAATCCAATTTGGCTGCCCAGTAGTCCAGCAGATCTTCAATGTGGGTTGGCAGGGTGCTGTCCAAGTATGCCACCACCTGCTGGTTCAGGTCCTGCTCCAGGTCTACCTGCTGCTGGTGAGTAGTTTCTTCACTATGCGGATGAAGTGTGGCCTATTGCGCTGTGGCATTAGAAGAATTCTGATATCTCTGACTTTTAGTCTAACCAGACTGTCTATTACTTTGTAATTCCTCTAGCCCGTTCTATGGAAACAGTAGGTTTAAAGAGCACACCAAATGCTTGAAATAACTTCTTTATTAACTTCAACTTTTCTTCATATTTGACACTGCTGCCTTCGCAGCAGATAGTCCATGTACAAAACATGTGTTGAATAAAGTATCATAAAATTGCGGTATGCATAAGATGGTGGTTCAACTGGTTAATCTTGTCATTTAACATAAAATGGTGGATATATTTCTCTCTTCAGTATCTGTACTCTCACTTTAAGTTATTTAAGAACTTTATGATCTCTCTGAGAGGTATATCTGAGGTCTAACTAATAGTTCTGCTTGCTCAACTTGGTTTGCAGTTTGCAGTTTGCAATTGCTTATGATCTGGTATGAGCAGTTTGCAGTTTGTATGCAATTTGTATGGAATCTGGTTTGTATGCTTGCAATTTGGATTGCAATATGGAATTTGAATGGTTGCAATTGTTTGTATGGTATTTGTAGTTTGCAATTGGTAGAACTGTAAGTAAACACACATATAACTGGTTCAGTATACAGTTCTAATCACTATATTAACAGTAAGAACATTATCTAACTGTTTTAAATACCTATTTTGGCCTCTGCTTCCATAAAACACAGCTCTTAGTGAAGTGAATGTCTGTTCAGCTTCTCTCTCTGGTGAATAATATTTTATAGCAGCTTCTGCTAGGGGAATTTCTTACACAGGCTGTGTGTGAGGCTGGCTGTAATTGGTCAAAACTCTTGGGCAGTGTGAGGCTGGCTATGATTGGTCAAGACTCCTGCCCAACAACAACAGTTTAACTCTATGCTTTCTGTTGTTTCTGCTGTGTCATTGAGCTTACTTTACATTATATAATGAATCTTAAAGGCATATTATCTTTTCTGCTTCTGTGAACACAAAATATAACAGTTATATGACATCCAAACATGAAGTCACTGTAAATAACTCTGCTTTTGTCTTTAACACACAAACATAGGAACTATATTAAGGTTATTGGCAGGTTTAGCTGTATGAGCATATAAGCTATATTAGCAACCTAGCACAGGTCTTAGATGGCCAGCTACATGAAGAAATCTACTCATCAGCGACTGTAGACTCAGGCTGCTGCTGATGGAGCTGGTACTGCTCCTGCCACCCCACCCCTCCCCAGCAGCCATGGCAGTGGAACGTGAGCGCAGAGGGCCCCCTGGTCAGACTTGTGAGAGGATGGACGATGGCGCAGATAGGTAGTGGCCAACTGATTACATAGGATGTCTCTGTAGTAGTTCAGTTTGTCCTCCCTCACAGTGGGTGTGAAAAAGGCCCCCATTCTGGACCGGTAGCGAGGGTCCAACAAGGTGGAGAGAAGTCAACCCTCTGCCGAATGGTGACAATTAGGCTGTCACTACGCAAGCAAGTGAGAATGCATCGGGCCATTTGTGCAAGTGACTCGGAGGGACTCCCTGCCTCCATCTCCACTGCATACTGCCACGGTGTGTCTGGGTCCTCTGTCTCATCTTCCTCATCGCCCTGTAGCTCTTCTGGCTGCTCCTCTCCTGTCACCTGAGTAGAAAAAACACCCATTTCGCTACACATTGCCTGTGCTCCACTGTCCTCCTCCCCCTCCTCCTCTTCCAGTTCAGCCCCCACAGGGCTCATGTGCCCTTGAGGTCTAGGCGCCACGTTTCCAGTCCCCTGACCAGCCATTGTTACCACCATCTGTTTCAGGACATGAAGCAGTGGAATTAGGTTGTTCATCCCGTAGTCCTGGCGACTGACAAATACCGTGGCCTCCTCAAATGGTCTGAGCAAACGGCAGGTGTCACCACTGGCTGACATTGAAGTTACACAGGGGAGTAATGACTGACGAGGAGTAGGAGGAGGAGGAGGAGCAGGAGCATCTGGACCAGCAGAAGATGGGAATAACAGACAGCTCCCTTTGGCTGAGGTGGTGGAGCCTTGACTGCCTCAAACTGGGTGCGTGCCACTGCGTGATGCAGCGGTTGCTGCAGCAGGCTGGACCACCACATTGGAGCCACGGTTCTCCCAGGCCACTTTATAGTGACGCTGCATATGTTGACGCAGGGCCTGGGCACGTTTGACTCCCGATCTGCAACTGCTGTCACCCTGCTGACTCCCAGTCATGCTACCATCCTGGGTCCGCCGCTGCCTCACGGGAAAGCTGCTACCCTCTTCTCCCGATGATGAAGCCCCTTTGTCATCCAGCTCCCAAGTGCGATCGGCTTCATCATCATCGAGTAGTGTCTGCACGTCACTGATGTCCTCCTCAACGGTCTCTGGGTCAGGAGCCTGACTGCTCGCAACACCACCTCCCACGCCACTCTCCTCATCACTACTTGCCTGCCTAGCGGAGGAAGCAGCGGTTGTCTCCTCCAGATCTTGACTGGGCAGTAGCTGCTGACTGTCCTCTAGTAGCTTGTCCTCGCTGTATAGTGGAGATGAGCCCACAGCATATAATACTTCTCGCGGTGTGGGAACAGAAAGGACAGAGGCAGGTTGAGGACAGGTGAGGGCACAGAGCCTGCTCCTAGGCCATGCCAACTAAGGGTTGTGTCTGACGAACCCACCGACTGTTGGCTGGGGGTGTCTGATGTCACTTGGGATGAAGTAGATGACCGAGTTAACCAATCAAAAACCGCTGGGTTGCTGGTCAAGGCACGAATGCTAGCTGACACTGGGAGCTCAGTCCTCTCGCTGCGACTCCTGCTGCCACAATCCCTTACTCTGCTGCCACCTCTGCCTGTGCAAGAAACATTTATGCCTCTGCCACTCCTCTGTGCATGGCCTGGCACTTCTCTGTCTGACATACTTTTAGCTGAAATAAATAAATTAAAAGCAAATTAAAACACCCCTAAAAATGACAAAAATACATTTCTTTTTGTACTGAAATAGGCCCCTAAACTCTTTCACAAATAGACTGCTGGTAGGCCAAGGAACCAACCATAAAACCCCCTCTCCCCTCCCCCATTTATCCAAATTTAACCTACCCCAAAGAACCATGCATGACATCTTCATGTTGGGTGGTGATGGGCGACAGCTTTCTTTATTTGTTAAATCGTAACATCACAAAACCAAGATCCTTAAAACTGCTCCAAACCACCAACACATGGTGCGGTATGCCGGCCGCTGGACTCCAAGCGGGCATGTCCGCCCTTTACACTTCACCATGTCTTCTGACTGTCTCCAAACCACCAGCTGTGACTTTATAGAACTAGGAAACCAACTCTGAACTGGAATTAGAAAGATATATGAACAACCAAACAAAAAACATTGGAAATTAACAGAACTCGAACGACGAGTGTCCATATACCTAAATGAAGGGAGGGAGGGCAGGACAATGTTTCTCCAGCCAAGAGACCGTCCGGAAGGAGGGAGGGGGATTAAATAACCTACAGGAAGGGCTAAACCAGGAAACAGGGAGTACCAGCAGGCTTCCGTAACCCCTGCCCTCTCATCTCCTAACCTAAAGAATCAGCAAAGGGGAAAAGGGGAAGGGGGGATTAAAAGTGGGTCACCTGAAAAGCCCACTTTTACCCTTATCATGAAATGAGAGGGAAGAGGCCAAAACAAAGAGGGATGGGAGGAAAAAGGGGGGTATATCCCCTAAACTATAGATGCAGGAGGGGGGGTTAGAGGTAACCAAATTCCCAGCAGGGGAAACCCAAACGGGAAGAGCCACCAGCAGTCCCATATCACACCCCCTACTCGGTCAGGTGCTCTCCAAATGCAACAGTGAAGTGCGTACATTTTTCCTTTTTGAACTGAAATAGGCCACTGAACGCTTTCACCACATATAACTGCAGAAGTAAAATGTGTATATCGTATTCTTGGCCCTACAAGACGCACCGGCCCATAAGAGGAACCTAGGTTTTAGAGTAAGACAATAAGAAAAAAATATGTTTCATTATACCTCAGGTGAGACCACCAATAAGACCCCCAATGTTAATCAGACCTCAGCTAACAGCCCCAATTAGACCCCCAATAAGACCTCAGATCAAACCCCCATGCCTTATATCAGTCCTCCATGCCTCATTTCAGCCCCCAGCCATATGTGATTAGCCCTCAGCCATATATGATCAGCCCTCAGCCATATGTAATCAGCCCTCAGCCATATGTAATCAGCCCCAGTCATTTAATCAACCTCCAGTCATATAATCAGCCCCCAGTCATATAATCAGCCCCCAGCCATTATTCAGCAGCCCCCAGCCATTATTCAGCAGCCCCCAGCCTCAGATCACAAAATAAATAAACCACTTACCTCTCCTGCTCCTAGACGCCGCCGCTCCTCTCTTCCAGCGCGATCCTCTTCCTTTTGCTGTCGGCTGTGCTGTGAACTGGCGCTCAGCCAACAGCCGAGGACCAGGAAGAGCCTTCACCGCTTCCTGGTCCTCCGGTACTAATGAGTGCTTCCATAATGGAAGCGCTCATTTGTATTTGCTTCATAAGACGCCATTTGGGGGGAAAAATACGGTATATTTTTCCTTTTTGTACTGAAATAGGCCACTAAACTACACAAATAACTGCAGAAGTGAAATGCGTATATATTTTTCTTTTTCCACAGATATGAGCCACTAAAGGCTTTTCAACACAGCTCTTGCACCCCAATAACAAGAACAAATTGCTCAAATTCCAGAGCTGTATAATGGCTGTTTGGATCCCCAAATAATGTTTCCCTGCACTTGTAAATCACTTTTTTTTTCACAATGAGGTTTTTCTAGCACTGTCCCTAGCGACTTCTGATGTCTCTCCCTGCACTAAGATGCTTTGAAATGATTCCTCCCTATCCTTTCCCTGCACTTCTAAATCATTTTTTCTGTATTTGTTTTTTTCACAATGATGTTTTTCCACTTGCTGTCCCTAGCGCCTTCTCACGTCTGTCCCTGCACTCTGAATGCTGGAAAATGGCTGACTCTAAGATGGCTGACGTATTTATAGGGCTGTGACATCACAGGGCTGGCTGGTTGCTGATTGGCTGCATGCATGGCATTATGGGTCAGTCCACCTTCTCTATAGGATGGAGAGACAGTCTAATGTACAGTAGATAGAACTTCCTGTGACTACTGCACTGTACATAGCTACATGTTCTCAAATGGTGGGCACCCAGACAGGAAGTCAGGTGGCTGCTGGGAAACTCGAATTTATGCACCACAAAGGAGATTCTACAGCATGTAATCCTAGTTCTGCCGTGTGTACTGTACAGGTACAGGCCGCCCTTTAATTGAATGTGACCATAAGAAGACTCTACAAAGAGTTAATCCAAGTCAATACAATCTGAAGGCGAAGCTTCCCATTAGATGCAGAAGTGATGCACTACTATGTTAATTCATCTTCTGGTCAGAACAGCTGGTCAACCCATAGAAGCCGTGGATAATGTGCCAGCGTAGTCCTCGACTGGCACCATCAGGTCCGGAAAGGTCCCGAAACAGGAATGCAGCCAAATGTGTGTATCTAGGGCTATCAATATCCTATTTAGATACTAGAAATGCAATTATTTCCACAGTAATGAAGACAGATTTTATGGTTTGTTATGCAGATGCACAGTGGTTACGGTCTAAGCACAGCGTCTAGAAAGACTGAAGGTAGGAGATGTAATGATAGGAATCTTCACATATTGGTAAGAACACAAAACCATCTGCTCCGTTCTACTCCTGATACAAAATATACAACTGGCTGCTTAACCCTTTAACGTATGGATCATTTTGGGTGCTTGACGATGCATTATCAGAGCCATGATTTATTTGGCATCGCTGTATGAGGTCTCTCTTTGTGTTTTTTTGGGAGAGAATGTTTATATATCTTTTCAGTGCACAAAATGTAGCATTGTATCCAGAATGTCCAAGAAATGTCATGAATTGTAGCATTACAAGGGTTAAACATCCAGGATGAAGTACCTGCTCTCAGAGGCACAGATTTACACCAGATGGTGCCAGCCCCTCACCATTATGGATAATTGCTTGCCTTCATTTTTATGTATAACTAGTAAGTAGGCAACGTAGTCACATTCCTCATTTGTAACCAACATGCTTCTGTAAGTGCTCATGCACACAGCAGTATTAGGGAACATGCACAAAGCAATAATACTTCAACTTAAACATATATAAAGGAATACTTCATTGCCATTTGCCTCCAATATTTTGCTGTCACGTTCTCTATAGTATTGGACAGTCACATGATCCACCTCAAACTTTATTTCAAATTAAGGAGAGAATATTTCCCTAATATGCTATCATATGGTGGTACATGGAGCGCCTATGGCTCCATAGCACCGATGTGCAGCAGCAGGGACTCCATGTATTAATGGTTAGGGGACATAATGTTTGCTATGTGCTATCATATTATGTAGTACCTTTGTGTCACTATGTTTTATGAGGTATGTGCCTCTGATATATTGTTTAAGTGTATTTTAACTATCTAATAAAGTAGTGATTTTATTTAGTAATTGTTGGTCTAGTGCAGGGATGGCCAACCCGAGGCTCTCCAGCTGTTGCAAAACTACAGCTCCCATTATTCCCGGACAGTCTACAGCTATCAGCCTACAGCAGGGCATGGTAGGAGTTGTAGTTTTCCAACAGCTGGAGAGCCGCAGGTTGGCCATGCCTGGTCTAGTGCATTACTTGTGGGTTGCATCATGGTTATGGAATGATAGGGGAAGCATCATGGCTTGAGGCTGGTGGAGTGAGAATTATGATTCGTGGTTGGTGGAGGGAACATCAGGGTTATGGGCTAGTTGATGTGGCATCATGATTTGGGGCTGTGAAAAGGAATTAGGGTTTGGGGCTGGTGAAGGAAGCATCACGGTTAGCAGATGGTTAATGGGGCATCATGTTTTGGAGCTAGTGGAGGGTACATCATGGGTTAGGGTAGGTAGAGAAAGCATTGTGATTAGCAGCTAATAGAGAGAGAATTATTGTTTGGGGCTGGTGGGGAGTATCATGGTTATGGCATGGTTGATGGGGCATCATGGTTTGGGGCTAGTGGTGGAGGGAGCATCATGGCTTCAGGCTGGGAGAAGGAGAATTATTGTTTGGGCCTAGTGAAGGGAGCATCATGGTTAGCTGCTGGTTGATGGCGTATCATGGTTTGGGGCTGGTGGAGGAGACATCATGGTTTGGGGCTAGTGGAGGGGACATCATGGTTTGGGTCTCGAGGAGGGGCATCATGGCTGGAAGCTTGTGGAGGTATTATGGTTTGGTGTTAGTGGAAGGGGCATCATGGTTTGAGGTTGGTGGAAGGGAAATCAGGGTTTGGGGCTGGTGGAGGGAGCATTATATTTTGGGGCTGTTGGATGGAGCATCATGGTTTGGGGCGGGTGGAGAAAGCATTGTGGTTAGTGACTGGTAGAGAGAGAACTATGGTTTGAGACAGGTGGAGAGAGCATCATGGTTAAGGAGTGGTTGATGGGGCATCATGGTTTGGGATTGGTGGAGGGGACATCATTGCTTCAGACTGGGAGAAGGAGCATTATGTCTTCAGGATGGTAGCGGGGACATCATGGCTTGTAGCTGGTGAAGGTGGCATGATCATTTGGGGCTGGTGGAAGAGACATCATGTTTTGGGGCTTGTGGAGAGAGCATCATAGTTTGGGGCCGCTGGAGGGGACATTATCATTAGGGGCTGGTGGAGGAGTTGGTGGAGGGAGTATTGTAGTTTGGGGTTGGTGGAAGAGGCATCATGGTTTTAGGTTGGTGGAAGGGGCATTATCATTTGGGGCTAGTAGAAAAGGCATCATGGTTTGGGGCCGGAGGAGGAGACTGTCACGGTGGGGAGTGGGGGAAAAGTCCCCACCGTACAATGTCTATTAAGACCATGCCACTAGGCCTGGAAGCCAGGATAAGGGAGCGGGTCACCTCCTGTACATCCCTAAATACAATCCCTGACCTCCTGACTGTATGAGCCAACCCTGATGGTGGGAGGGCTCATACACGGAACCTTGGACCCTAGTTTGCCGGTTCCTCCAAGACATGGAAGAACCGAAGTCTTCCACAGACTTAGCAACAATGAAGGAGCAAAGAGCAAGCATAAACAAATAACAGCAGGTAAGAGCCCAGCGCAAACGACATGCACTGGAACAACCACCACTTACCTGTCACCCCTCCGGGAAACCATGGACCCCACTTCCGCAGGCACAGACAGACAGGGGAAATGTCAAACAACCATGCTGGACTACAAACACCAAATAGACCAGACATGGAACACCAAATGACATACAACAAACACGCTGTACATAAACCCACACCAAACATCATAAACAGATGAGGAAGGGTAAGGGGACATGGGGAAACATCGAGGTGACATTGCCAAAGACCTTGTTTTTTCACAAGGAGGCCCTCATGGACAGGTGACACATCCAGAGAGGAGCAAAGCTCCTACTCATACAAAGGCAGACATACAACTAACCTCAAGCTCACAACTCCAGCATAAGAGCCATTAGGCCACACCCAGCTCAACCTTGCACACTCCTTTAACCCTAAACAAACCAAAATGGGAACAACACATTGCCACCAGCAACAAGCATGCACGGCAAAAGTGTCACGGTCCACTACCACCAGACCATGACAGCCGTGACAGAGACATCATGGTTTGGGGCAGGAGGAGGAGACATCATGGTTTGGGGCTAGTGGAGGGGGCATGACTGTTTGGGACTCGTGGAGGAGGCATCGTGGTTATGGGCTGGTGGAGAAAGTATTATAGTTTGGGGTTGGTGGCAGGGGCATCATGGTTTGAGGCTGGTGGAGGGAGCATTATATTTTGGGGCTGTTGGATGGAGCATTATAGTTTGGGGAAGGTGGAGATAGCTTTGTGGTTAGTGACTGGTAGAGAGAGAATTATGGTTTGGGACAGGTGGAGGGAGCATCATGGTTATGGGCTGGTTGAGGAGACATCATGGCTTGTAGCTGGTGAAGGGGGCATGACCTCTTTGGGTTTGTGGAGGGGATGTCATAGTTTGGGTCTCGAGGTGGGGGCATCATGGCTGGAAGCTGGTGGAGGGGTAATGATTGTTTGGGACTGATGTAGGGGACATTATGGTTTGGGGCTAGTTTAGGGGACAACATGCTTTGGGGCTGGTGGAGGGGACATTATAGTTTGGGGTTGGTGGAAGAGGCATCATGGTCAGGGACTGGTGGAGGAAGCATTATGGTTTGGGGCTGTTGGGGGCATTATGTTTTAGTGTGGGTGAAGAAAACACTGTGGTTAGCAGCTGTTAGAGAGAGAATTATAGTTTGGGATAGGTAGAAGGAGCATCATGGTTATTTGCTGGTTGATGGAGCATCATGGTTTGGGGGTGGCTGGTTGATGGGGCATCATTGTTTGGAGCTAGTGAAGGGAACATCATGGAGGGGGCATGGTTGTTTTGGGCTGGTTGAAGGGACATCATGGTTTGTGGCTGGTGGAGGTGGAATGATCATTTGGGGCTGGTGTAGAATGCATCATGGTTATGGGCTGGAGGAGGGAGAAATATGGTTTGAGGCTGTTGAATGGAGCATCATGGTTAGGAGAAGGTGAAGAAAGCACTCAGGTTAGCAGCTGGTAGAGATAAAAATATAGTTTGAGTCTGATGGAGGGAACAACATGGTTATAGGCTGGTTGATGGGGCGTCATGGTTTGGGGGTCATGGAGTGGGCATCATGGCTTCTGGCTAAGAGAAGGAGAGTTATGGTTTGGGGCTGTGGAGGGAACATCATGGCTTGTAGCTGGTGGAGGGTGCATGTATGTTTGGGGCTGGTGGAGGGGGGATGTATGTTTGGGGCTGGTGGAGGGGACATCATGGTTTGGGGCTGGTGGAGGGGACATCATGGTTTGGGGCTGGTGTAGGGGATATTATCGTATAGGCCTGGTGGAGGAGATATCATGGTTTGGGGCTAGTGACGAAACTATAATGGATAGCGGCTGGTCGAGAGAGAATTATGGTTTGAGACTGGTGGAGGAAGCATTATGGTTTGTGGCAGCTTTGCTGTCTAAGGGTCTGGAAACCTTACAGTCATTAAGGAAACAATGAATTCTAAGATGTATGAAAACATTTTACAGAACAATATATGAGCAGAATCCATTAACTCAAGATGAAAAGATCTTGGATGATACAACAGGGCAATGCCTAAAATGCAAAGAATATCAAATAAAGAATAGTTGAAAAAGGAGATTTGTGTCGTGGAATGGCCAAGGCCTGACCTTAACCCTATGCAGATACTGTGGCATGAGCAGTAGAGGGTTGTGCATATGATGCATCACAGAAACATTAATGAAATGAAACACATTTGCAGGGAGGAATGATTCAACATCTCTGCCCACCCCCAAATTGTGCAAATCTTATTTGCAGATACAATAAATGTTTTGTGGAAATGATTGCTGCTAAATGGGGAGCTACAGGTTATTAAATGCAAGGGTTCACTTACTTTTCCTCCCTGAACTGTGGCTGTTTATTCAATGTGCTGAAAGAAACACCTGAACGTTACAAATGTAAGTGCGTTATTGTAACAGCGGCCATGTTCAGCGGTGATCTGCTGCCAGTGTTTCCTTTCAGTCCTGGCCACAGCATGCTTTGTGCTTGTTTCCTGCAGCATTTCCTTAAGGGCCGGCGTGCGTCACTTCCTGTGTTTTATGGGTTGGATCATGTGACCTCGCCAACCAATCCTAGCCCTCCTGCACATATATAAGTGGCTCAGCCCCCTTCCCAGATGCCTCAGTGTCAAGGTCCTTGTGTCCTGCTAAGGTTCTTGATATCCGCTTGTGTTCCTGACTTGTACCTGTATTCCGGGACTCTACCTGGATGCTACCTGTTTGGTCCCTGCCTGCTTGCCTTGACTCTCCTGTTGCCGAGCCGGATTGCCTGACCTGTACCTGTGCCGCCTGCCCTGACCTCTTGCCTGTCTGACTTCGCCTCTGCCTCATCCTTCGGTCCTGCACTGTTACTCCTGGTAATGACTCAGCCTTCTGACAACTCCTGTACCTCTAGTACCTTGCTCAGGTACCTCCTGGTCTGCCTGGACCAGCTGCCTTATGTGCCTATTCTCCTCAAGAGGTAGCGACCTGGTGCTTCCCCCGGGAAAGTCTATCCCCACCATCAGGGGTACTGTGAAGATCCAGGGGTTCACTTAGACAACGCGCTTAGAGGCGGTAGGACATGTGGCACAGTGGGTTCACACCCGCTGGTTCGTGACAGTTATTAGTTGCATTGCGTTTGTCTATAATTGTGACTTGGATGTTCAGACCACATTTTACTAACAATCTTTGCAGAAATCAGGCGATTCCAAAGGGTTCACTTACTTTATATTTAAACTGTACACCCCTGACCAATGGATCACCACCAGGTCCATGCGTTTACAGTGGAGTCCCGCCTGGAAGGAGAACATTTTGTATCAATGTTCTGTATCCAGTGGAGGATTTGCCGTTAATAACATTTCTGTTTACAATATTGCACTTTTCATGAAACATTTTGGTTCATCTTGTGATAATAATTATATCTTCGGCTGCCACCGCTGACCTATCACCAATGTGGTTGCTTAGCAACTGACAATGTGTATCAAGAAATGTACATCCATGTTTGACTATCTTATTATATAGAGTTCTTTAAAGTGATACGTTGTGTCTGGAGAGCTGCCCTCACAGCAAGTAAACAGAAGATGAAACCGTCCCCTCGCCCTATGGATGAAACATATCGCAATCACTGCTAACGGCCACTTGGAACAAATCAATGTTTATTTGTCCATATAAGTGAGCCGCGTAATCAACTAATATTCCATTACAAGATGTCATTAAATCAGCCAAGTGCTTGGGTCAGTAGTGGACGTGGAGTTTAGTTGCATGTGGTCTGAAATTCTATTTTCTCTTCTGCTTGTTTGATGTTCCACTGTGTATCTTTCATTATGGACACCAAGCTTAAAGGGGTTCTCCAGGATTAGAAAACCATGGCCACACCACATCTATCCACAGGTTATGTGTGGAATTGCAGCTCAGCCCCACTTGTTCTAATGGAGATGCAACACCACACACAACCCATGGACAGGTGTGGGGCTCTTTATGGAAGAAAGCCATGTTTTTCCAATCCTGGAGAAATCCTTTAAAGTATACCACAAAACAGGGATGCTCAACCTGCGGCCCTCCAGCTTTAGTAAAACTACAACTCCCACAATGCCCTGCTATAGGCTAATAGCTCTAGGCTGCTCGGGCATGCTGGGAGTTGTAGTTTTGCAACAGCTGGAGGGCTGCAGGTTGAGCATGCCTGCCATAAAACATTGGTCTCCTGCTGAGAGTTATAGTTTCATACAAGCTGGACCCCCATGGATTGGTGCCATAAGGTATGATACTTTTGAACTACTTCTGTAAATGACACTTGGATATCATGTTCTCTTTAGCTTTGGAAGAGCCACCCCTCCATTCACCTCCATGAGACGTGTGAAAGTAGCTATTTTGGCAAGTCCCATAGCGTTTAATTGGAGGGCTGGCCGTGTATTTCTGGCTTGCTCTCCATTCACTGCTATGGACTTTCTGAAAAATAGCTGATTATGCTTACTTGGCTATTTTCGGAAATACAGTATCATAGCAGGGAGTAGAGAGGACAGTGTTCACGACGCTGCCCTGTTCTTGAGATAGGAGTGGGTCCCAGAGGTCGGGTGCCACCGGTGTCTCTGTGTAAGCTAATACATCTTTATAGGGGATATAGAAGTACAAGCAGACGGAGAGGTGCAGGAGATAATGAGAAAAGGCTGTAAAACTCTGTAGATTCCTGTGTGTAGCTAGCTAGCAGTGGAGGTGAGTAGCACTGGCCATGAAGGTGCCCCACCTGTGCACAGTTGCCAGTATTGTCTGCATTTAACTTGTCGCCTCTTAGGGTGCTTCTACGCATCATAGCGGTGCTGCATTTTGGATTAGGCAAAAAAAAAAAAGCGTGCGGTTTTTGCAATAACGTAACCGTGTTTATGCTGTGTTTCCTTCTAGGAATGGAGAACACACAGCAAACCTGAATTACCTTGCTGTAACCCAATTTTGTAATCAAAGAGGTAGGACCACAAAAATATTCTATGGTTTTCAAACCAGCATCTGGATATGAATACTTTTGGAGTTGCATGTAATTAAACATTTTGCATAGCCACTTAATGATTTAATGACATCTATCCATATAGCACCACCTGCTGTTTGCTCTTTTTCGAATCTCTCTGTCCACCTCGCTGAGGTGGACACAAATGCTCAATTACATCCTTCAACTGCCAATAGCTGCAGCGGACAGGGCTCGCCCCCAAGAAAGGACATGCTTCCTCAACTGCCAGTTTGAAATAAATCTAGTAGTAAATTTGGACCGATGAATGAGAAGATCTCTGGATCCATGTGAGGTACAGGTCTGGTTCTAGCTTTGTTAGGCCTCATGCACACGACCGTATTTTGTTTCCGTGTCCGATCCGTTTTTTTTTTTGCGAATAGGATGCGGACCCATTTATTTCAATGGGTCCGCGAAAAACGCAGACAGCACACCGTATGCTGTCCGCATCAGTATGTCCGTTCAGTTGCTCCCCCCAAAAAATAATACATGTCCTATTTTTTTCTAGTTTGCGGACAAGGATAGGCATTATTACAATGGATCCGCCCAAAAACGGATCCGCAAAAAAAAAATAGATGTCATACGGAACGTCATCCGTTTTTTTTTGCGGACCGCAAAACACATACGGTCATGTGCATGTAGCCTTAGAAAGAGGTTTTCTGATTTTATTTTTTAACACTGAACATTGGGTCAACCCTTTGATATAATTCAGTTTTGCAGAGTGTGATTTGCCTGTTTTTTTTTTTTTTCTTTGCTGGAAAGAAACGCAGCATTAACTCGGATATGTGTCGTGCGGCGCTCCCTTTACTAAAACTCTGCCCTCTGACCAAAGTCCTGGTTCAGGGGGGTATCTTACATGTGGTCAAAGTCTATGACAAAACGCCTGAAAAACACCACTCAGAGCATGCTGCAACAAAAAAATCGTTAGTTTTAAAATGCCCCTGCAAAAAAAAAAAAAAAATCATAAAAAAAAACCATCAAGGTTTTAAGGCATTTTATCCTTTTATATTATCCAGATGATCTATCATGTGTGTATAAAGATAAGGAGATTATGATGTGATTAATAGGGGGCACGCGCCTCTTCTGTCTACAAGGTGGAAGGTGAATGCTTATTATAGACTTTGCCAACCAGAATAAACATAAAAAACTAAATAGAAAAGGGTAAAATAAGGGATCAGATGATACTCCGTATACGGCGCACAATTAGGAATAGTAGAGCGGTAATCATGAATCATTAGAAGGTCCGTTAATCACGGCTCTACCATCCCCTGCAGTGACTCCACAATGTGCACAGGTCGATATATAGCTTCTTATTCCATGTCTCGTGTTCCAGGGTCAATATTCATATAATTAGCCCCCGCGCTGGCGTCGTCGTGCCAAGTAGCATTGTGAAGTAAAAGCGCGGCCAATGTTCCCCGCCTTCAGATCTGCAGTTAATGACTTTTCATTGACTATTTTCTGGCAATGGAAATCGCCAAAGCTGAAAATCTTTTGCGAATAATTAATGAGCACAGGGGAAATTATGCGACCTCCATAAACAAGTCTGATGAACAAGATGTAGCGGAGCGCACAGTTTCCGAGGAAGGTTAAAGCTTTCGCTCGCTGCGGCGCATGAGGCATGGCGTCCATTATCATGAAAGGTCAATGCTGGGGACACAGCGAGGTATCAAAGGATTGGACCAAACATTTGACCTTTTTTATGCTTATTTTTTGTTTACATTTTCTTATCAAAATAACTTTACTTTTTAACTTTGTTGCTATTTAGTTTGAACCTGAGGCTACTTTCACACTTGCGGCAGAGTGATCCGGCAAGCAGTTCCGTCGCCGGAATTACCTGCCGGATCCGTCAAAATCAACATTAACGGATATTTTTCATGCAACGGATCCGTCGTTCCGGCAATAGTATTTTATGCCGGATCCGTCATTCCGTTGCATCCGACATACACTTTTCGACGGATCCGTCTGCCGGATCCGTCGTAATAGCGGATCCGTCTGTTCCGTTTCCTTCCGTTTGTAAACGGAAGGACGGATCCGTTATTCAAATTTCAGAGATAAAAAGATGCAATCTGTTAAGCAAATACTACAAGTGGCTATAAAAGAAAACCGAAGGTCACTTACCACTCAGAAGTTCCTTCTGCAGAGTGTAAAGATGATGCCAGACCATATTAGTTTTGGATTCCAGGCTCTAATTCTGGTTTCGCGCTGGAGAAGACGTCTTCGAGACAGACAGCGTAGAAAGCGTCGCTATTGGGTGCATCCAATAACATCTGCAAGAATAAGAAGGGGAGTTTTTGAAACTTTGTTTCCCGAATTGAGGAATTATCCAGACAAATTTGTTAATTACTTACGGATGACAGTAGAAAGTTTTGACGATCTCTTACAACGGGTGTCACCACACATTCAAAGGCAAGACACCACTTTCCGCCGCTGTGTTTCCCCAGCAGAACGCCTGTTGTTGACCATAAGGTAAAGTAGATAAATATTATATATAGTACGAATTCTAATTTTTTAAAGCTGCTCATTGGTAGTGTAAAAGTAAATTAATTTAAATTTTTATTTCCTGTGATCATTGTAGAAAGTGTATAGGCCACAAGTGATTATTATTTTTAATTATGCTTAAATCCAAATAATGGTCAAACAATGTCAAATGAACTGTGATCAATATCGGTCACCATGGAGAAGAAACCTTTCTCCTTTTTTTTACATTATTATTGTCTACATAAAAAATCTTGATAAAAAAACGTCCCATAGAATTGTATCTCGAATGATATATATTATAATTTTTTCTAAAATAAAATTCTTTTTTTTTCCATAGGTTTCTTGCAAGTGGAGAAAGTTTTAGCTCACTCCATTTCCAATTTCGCCTTGGCATATCGACTGTTTCCATGATTGTGAAGGAGACATGCCGTGTTTTGTGGGATCAACTTCATGAAGAATTTATTCCACATCCAACTAGACAGCATTGGACCGAAATTGCTGAAAAATATTGGGACATTTGTCAGTTTCCCAACTGCATAGGTGCAGTAGACGGGAAACATATAAGAATAATCAAGCCCCAAGGATCCGGATCTGAGTTTTACAACTATAAGAAATATTTTTCAATAATTCTAATGGCTATCGCTGATGCAGAATACCGATTTGTTGCCGTCGACGTGGGGGCCTATGGACGCACCAACGATTCCATGGTTTTTAAAAATTCTTATATGGGCAGGAGTCTATATAATAGAGAATTTGATTTCCCGCAGCCTCAACCACTGCCAGGTACTGAGGCCCCACCCATGCCGTTTGTATTGGTTGGTGATGAGGCCTTCCAAATGTGTGGAAATCTTCTGAAACCTTATTCAAGCCGCGGATTAAATTTAACAAAACGTACATACAACTACCGCTTGACCAGGGCTCGAAGAATGGTTGAATGTACATTTGGAATTTTGGTTGCAAAATGGCGGATTTTTACCAAACCAATTCATATGAAGGTGGAATCGGTGGATGAGGTTGTAAAGTGTGCAGTTGTGTTACACAACTACCTCCTTAAAAAGGAACCACTGAATTTGGAACAGATACAGGAGGACAGCGAGATGCCAAGCATTGAAAGTTTTGGACCACGGTCAAGTGTTGCAGTATCACGGATGAGAGACTGTTTTGCAGATTATTTTTGCTCGGAGGCAGGAAGGGTGGACTGGCAGGACCGATTTGTTTAAACATTTTCATTTTTTTTGAGATTTACAGTTAATTTCTGTTTATTTTAGTGGTTTACAGTTTTTTGTATTAGTTTTCAATTGGATTTGTGTTTCAATAAATATAGTTTTTCTAAGTATTTGAAATTTTTAATTATATATTATTTTTAGCACGATATAAGAGAAATACATTCGTGATTTGCTACACTGCAGATATATTATTGTGTTGATACTCAATTTCAATCTTCTATATCGCTAGAGGAGCCACACATCTTTGTGTAGCTTCGCTGGCGCAGGTAGATTTTATCAGGCCTGTTATGGTGTAGTAATCTGACCAACGCCAGCGGAGCGACACATACTTGTGTCGCTCCACTGGCGAAGGTAGATTTTATCAGGCCTGTTATGTTGTAGTAATCTGACCAACGCCAGCGGAGCGACACATACTTGTGTTGCTCCACTGGCGAAGGTAGATTTCATCAGTCCTTTTATGGTGTAGTATCTGACCGACACCAGAGGAGCGACACATACTTGTGTTGCTCCACTGGTGAAGGTAGATTTTATCAGGCCTGTTATGGTGTAGTAATCTGACCAACGCCAGCGGAGCGACACATACTTGTGTTGCTCCACTGGCGAAGGTAGATTTCATCAGTCCTTTTATGGTGTAGTATCTGACCGACACCAGAGGAGCGACACATACTTGTGTTGCTCCACTGGTGAAGGTAGATTTTATCAGGCCTGTTATGGTGTAGTAATCTGACCAACGCCAGCGGAGCGACACATACTTGTGTCGCTCCACTGGCGAAGGTAGATTTTATCAGGCCTGTTATGGTGTAGTAATCGGACCAACGCCAGCGGAGCGATACATACTTGTGTCGCTTCGCTGGCGATCGTACAATTTTAAAGACCTTTCCTACATACACTAAAGTAATCTCCCATCGCTGTCGGAGCAAACCAAGTATAGTTCACTTCAAAAGCGATGTGAGATGTTCGCTTTTATTTACCAAAAAATTAAATAAATACAAAACAAATAAAATTTATAAACAATATCTTTTTTATTTTAAAAATAATTTTTTTTTAATAATATAAATAACTTTTTAGAATAATAAAAAAATAAAAAAAAAGGCTATAAATGCCTGTAAGTAGGACCGGTGGGAGTGGTGGGAGTAGAAGGTTGGGTGGTGGAGGTTTCAACACTGGTTGGTCCCCCTCGTTCCTGTGCCCCTGTGGACATAAAAGTGTGTGTTGTGGCAAGCACAACAGAGGGAGTATTCAATCTGGATGGGGGAGCGGGAGAAGGAGTTGACCGAGCCAGAGTAGAAGGAGTGTTGAAACTGCTAGTTGGAAAATATTGAGGAGGAGAAGGAGAAAAGTGGTGAGAAAAGTGCTCGGTGGAATGTGGAGGCTGGGATGGGGGATGAGGAGGTAGGAAAGGTGGGTAGGTAGTTTGGGTAGGGGGTTGTTGAGGTTGTGATGGGGGATAGGGCATGGATGGGGGATAGGGCATGGATGGGGGATAGGGCATGGATGGGGGATAGGGCATGGATGGGGGATAGGATGTGGGGCGGTGTTGAACTTGCCACAAGACACTGTCCACCTGTCTTCGGGCCTCAAACAACTGGTCGGGCGTAAATCGTTCCATCACGGGGAGCAACGAATACCAATAGTGATGCACAGGACCCAATTGCGACGTATGCACCGCCCCCTCCTGCAGACGTCGCACTTGTTCCTCCAAAGCGGCAATCCTATTGGTATATCCCATCAAGGACTCGTAAACGAGCCTTGTGAGATCCTCGTAGTCCGCCTGACGGCTCCTACCGGTCCTCTGGCGACGCATCAATGCCTCAAAAAGTGGTGCCATTGTGGCCATTGTTGCGTCGCCAGAGGGCACAGGTAGGGGAACATTGAGGTCCCGACCAGCTGTTGGAGTAGGACGTGAGGGACCCGCGGTGGGCGGCTCTTCGGGGACCGCCTCTTGAGCTCCGGACTCTGGAAGGACTTCACGAGGAGCTTGTTGCGCCCGAGTACTGCTAGATGTGCTGTAAAAGGAAAAAAAAAAATTAATGGACAAATAGGGAACTATGTGTGAATGTCCAAGACAGAGTGTCAAATGACAGTCTGTCTAGGCCACACACATAGATTGGAGATTAGTATTCATAATTATTATAAACATTACAGCTTACCTTCGCAGCTGTAGGGTTCTTCTAAGAAAACCTAATGCGGCCGCATAACGGTACGGCCGCTTTTGGCTTCCTCCTGAACCACTCGGGCGCTTGACCTCCTCGTTGTAGTCCTTCTTATAGCGGTCCCTCATTGACCGCCACCGCACCAGGATTGTAGTCCCTGTCCGCAAGAAAAAAATAAATAAAATAAATATTATAATAATTTATTTCAGACATCAGAAATGGTTTAGTATTTGTTTGAACCTGCTACAACAACAATAAAAAAATTATTGATGTTCACTATAGGTAGCATTGAGTGACCAACTTCAACCAGACACAAAACCAATTTATAATGAAAAGTACACATGTGCATTATACTAGAGTATACTTACGGCACTCCTCCCGTTGACTCTCATTGAGGTCGTCCCAATTAGGCACCAAGACTTCGCATATCTCAAGCCAGAGGAGCCGGGTACCATGATGGTCAGCATGGCGGCGGTCTGTGTGGTCCCAGAGCGGTGGTCTATCCTCCACCATCTGGATGAGGAGTTCATTGTCAATTATACAACTACCAAATTCCTCCTCATCCGTTCTGGTGGAGCGTCGTGAACCCTAAAATAAAAAAAAAAAATTATAATCTCATGTTTAAAGCAGGTTTGGGTCTATAGAGATAGGACCTGCACGACTAGATCGCCGCTAGCATGTTTTCAATATATGTGTCCAATAAAAGGCTGTGTGGTTTTAATTAAATAAAGAGAAAGGATTTTATAGATATGTAAATGAGTGTTGAATGTGTCGCTCATGCGCTGTTCTCGGCATGAAGCTGATGTCAGGACAGGGAAGGAACAATATAAAGGCACTGCTCACAAGGAAGGTTAGTGCAGCCCTTGAACACTCATTTATATCTATAAAAAAAAAAATTTAATTAAGTTAAAACCACACAGCCCTATAGGACACATATGTTGCGAACATGCTAGCGGCAATCTAGCCGTGCAGGTCCGTATCTCTATAGGCCCAAACCTGTTGACAGAAATCCTTTTAACAGTTTTAAAATTAAAAATATTCCTCTAGGAAATACTCACACGAACACGACCGCCGCGGGCTCCCCGACTTCCTCTGGCTTTCGATTGACGACCTCTGTTGGATCCAACGGGAGGAGCGACCTGTAATAGAAATACCAACAACAAAAAAAAAAATTTAATATACAAATCATAATATTGTGTTTAAAAAAAAAAAATAAAAAAAAAAAAATATTTACCGCTTCATGTGCTCCACCACCAGCTTCCTCCTCTCCAGCGGTCTCTGGGGCGCGAGGCCTCTCCTCCGCAGATGATGACTGTGAATTATAAACAATAAAAAAATTTAGAAATGCGTTCATAATGTAAATGCAGAATGCTTTAAAAAAAAATGTTACCGTATCATGTCTCCGCCTACGTCTTGGAGGAGAGGTCCCGGCATCACTTGAAGATGTTGAGCCTGTAGAAAAAAAAAAATATTACTCTGATTATTATTATTATTATTAAATATTAACAACAAACCAAGACTAATAATACTTACTTGACATTATTTAAAGTTCTATTCAAATTTCTTTTTCCCCAAAAAATCGATTTTGGACTACATGGGAAAAAAAAATAAAAATTTAACATTTTTTCGGACTACCACCCCTAGCATCCACTATGTGCTTGCACCACATGCATTGCCTATGCAAAACTACATAGGCCCTGCATGAGGTGCAAGCACATAGTGGATGCTAGGGGTGGTAGTCAACAGGACTACCACCCCTAGCATGATCTATTTACTACAGCTCCCATGTATAATTACATAGGAGCTGCTTATGTTGATTTTAAACAAAAAAAATCGGAGACGAAAGAAAAAAAAAAAAAGTTTCTACTCACCTACAATGGCGTCCTCCCTTCTCCCTCGCAGGCAGGATCGAAGAGTGACAGGAAGTTGACGGCGCCCACAGCTCCTCCTATTCGTTTGCGCAGGCGCAGAAAGAAGAACCGGATCCGTCGATCAGGCAAACAACTGAAACCTTTGCGACGGATCCGGCTCTAATGCATTCCTATGGAGTAAAACGCCGGATCCGTCATTCCGGCAAGTCTTCAGTATTTTTCGCCGGAGAGAAAACCGTAGCATGCTGCGGTTTTCTCTTTTGCCTGATCAGTCAAAATGACTGAACTGAAGACATCCTGATGCATTCTGAACGGATTACTGTCCATTCAGAATGCATGGGGATATGCCTGATCAGTCGTTTTCCGGCATAGAGCACTTTTGACGGAACTCTGTGCCGGAAAACAAAAACGCAAGTGTGAAAGTACCCTAAAGTTTAATATAATTTTTTCATGCACATTTATTCATTCTATTTGTTTAATTTGGATATTTTTTTTATATTCATAGGAATTGTATTACAGATCATCGCTCTGAGACTGGAGCTTTCAATGCAGTCAGTTTATCAGTCCAAGTCCAGATCCTGGCACCTTAGGCTACTTTCACACTGGCGTTTTGGCTTTCCGTTTGTGAGGTCCGTTCAGGGCTCTCACCAGCGTCCAAAAGGGATCAGTTTTGCCCTAATGCATTCTGAATGGAAAAGGATCCGCTCAGACTGCGTCAGTTTGCCTCCGATCAGTCTCCATTCCGCTCTGGAGGCTGCCTGCATCGTTTTGTTGTCCACTTGACGAAACTGAGCCAAACGGATCCGTCCTGGTACACAATAGTCAATGGGGACGGATCCATTTTCTCTGACACAACAGAAAACGGATCCTCCTCCCATTGACTTTCAATGGTGTTCATGACGGATCCGTCTTGGCTATGTTACAGATAATACAAACTGATCTGTTCTCTGACGGATGCAGACGGTTGTATTATTGTAACAGATCCGTTTTTGCAGATCCATGACGGATCCGACAAAAACGCGAGTGTGAAAGTAGCCTTAGACAAACAGAGGATTTTCCAGAGCATTTCTAATGCAAAGGGTATCGCAGGGTAGTGTAGTATCGCATGACCGCCATTGTCATTGAGTCAGTTATGATGTTTGTTTTACGGAGCACCCTACTTTATAACATTCATAAAGGGTGTCCCAGTCGGATTCAGAGCAGAGCAAGGGAGAGCATCAGAGTATGAAATGCTCCAATGCTCATGTCAGGGGGCCTGCCTGGGTGAAAATGGGGAAATGTCTGGGTCCAGCTGTGAACCTGGACAACCCCTTTAACTCTATGAGACAAACCTTTTAAGTGAAAACTACCCTTTAAGGCCTCATGCACACGACCGTTGTGTGCATCCATGGCCGTTGTGCTGTTTTCCGTTTTTTTTCGCGGACCCATTGACTTTCAATGGGTCCGTGGAAAAATCGGAAAATGCACCGTTTTGCAGCCAAGGCCGTGATCCGTGTATCCTGTCCGTCAAAAAAATATGACCTGTCCTATTTTTTTGAATGGGTCCGTGAAAGAACACGGATGCACACAAGATTGGCATCCGTGTCCGTGATCCGTGGCCGTAGGTTGCTTTCATACAGACGGATCCGAAGATCCGTCTGCATAAAAGCTTTTTCTGATCTAAGTTTTCACTTCGTGAAAACTCATTTCCGACGGTATATTCTAACACAGAAGCGTTCCCATGGTGATGGGGACGCTTCTAGTTAGAATACACTGCAAACTTTGTACAAGACTGCCCCCTGCTGCCTGGCAGCACCCGATCTCTTACAGGGGGCCGTGATCGGCACCTAAAGGGGTTAATTGTACTATCATATTCCCCTGTAAGAGATCAGGGATGCCAGGCAGCAGGGGGCAGACCCCCCCCCCCCTCCCCAATTTGAATATCGTTGGTGGCACAGTGTGCGCCCACCATCGCCCCCCTCCCTCCCTCTATTGTAATAAATCGTTGGTGGCACAGTGTGCCCCCACCATCGCCCCCCCCTCCCTCTCTCTATTGTATTAAATCGTTGGTGGCACAGTGTGCCCCCACCATCGCCCCCCCTCCCTCCCTCTATTGTATTAAATCGTTGGTGGCACAGTGTGCCAACCACCATCGTCCCCCCCCCTCCCTCTACAGCAGTAACATTGGTGGCAGTGTGCGGTCTCCCATTTCCCCCCCCCCCATCATTGGTGGCAGCGGAGTTCCGATCGGAGTCCCAGTTTAATCGCTGGGGCTCCGATCGGTAACCATGGCAACCAGGAAGCTACTGCAGCCCTGGTTGCCATGGTTACTTAGCAATAGTACAACAGTAGAAGATTCATACTTACCTGCTTGCTGCTGCGATGTCTGTGAACGGCCGGGAGCTCCTCCTACTGGTAAGTGACAGTTCTTTAGCAATGCGCCGCACAGACCTTTCACTTACCAGTAGGTGGAGCTCCCAGCCGGACACAGACATCGCAGCAGCAAGCAGGTAAGTATGAATCTTCTACTGTTGTACTATTGCTAAGTAACCATGGCAACCAGGGCTGCAGTAGCGTCCTGGTTGCCATGGTTACCGATCGGAGCCCCAGCGATTAAACTGGGACTCCGATCGGAACTCCGCTGCCACCAATGATGGGGGGGGGGGGAATGGGAGACCGCACACTGCCACCAATGTTACTGCTATAGAGGGAGGGGGGGCGATGGTGGTTGGCACACTGTGCCACCAACGATTTAATACAATAGAGGGAGGGAGGGGTGGGGGTGATGGTGGGTGCACACTGTGCCACCAATGATTTATTACAATAGAGGGAGGGGGGGGCGATGGTGGGCGCACACTGTGCCACCAACGATATTCAAACTGGGGAGGGGGGGGGGCTGCCCCCAGCTGCCTGGCAGCCCAGATCTCTTACAGGGGAATATGATAGTACAATTAACCCCTTTAGGTGCCGCACCTGAAGGGGTTAATTGTGCTATCATAACCCCCTGTAAGAGATCGGGTGCTGCCAGGCAGCAGGGGGCAGTCTTGTACAAAGTTTGTAGTGTATTCTAACCTGAAGCGTCCCCATCACCATGGGAACGCCTCTGTGTTAGAATATACTGTCGAATCTGAGGTTCACGAAGTAGCTCATATCCGACAGTATATTCTAACATAGAGGCGTTCCCATGGTGATGGGGACGCTTCAAGTTAAAATATACCATCGGATTGGAGAAAACTCCAATCCGATGGTATAAAAGAACTCCAGACTTTACATTGAAAGTCAATGGGGACGGATCCGTTTGAAATGGCACCATATTGTGTCAACATCAAACGGATCCGTCCCCATTGACTTGCATTGTAATTCAGGACGGATCCGTTTGGCTCCGCACGGCCAGGCGGACACCAAAACGACTTTTTTTTCATGTCCGTGGATCCTCCAAAAATCAAGGAAGACCCACGGACGAAAAAACGGTCACGGATCACGGACCCACGGACCCCGTTTTTGCGGACCGTGAAAAAAAACTGTCGTGTGCATGAGGCCTAAGTCAATTTAACTTCAAAATTAATTTCCGAATGTATTAAATTATTCTAATACAAAGATCCAAATCCCCTGCATAGACATACTGCTACATTTTAGAGGTCTTTTAATGGTCTCTTGGGGGATATATGTGGAAAAAATACATAAAAAAAATAATAAATGCTAAACAAATAATAAAATACAAATAAAAGAAAAAAAAAAAATATATGCCCATGCCAACCAAAACCATGCCCATTATCCCCCCATTCATGTGAAACTATACCTTTAATATATGTCAAAATGGCCGACACAAAATAAGGAACTCATTAATTTTGGTGTCCGTTTGCCTACTTGAAGAACAAGGAGCTATAGTTTGAAAAAAGAAACTTTTTAAAATGTTATCCATTTTTTTCCCCAAATAAAACTAAAAAAAATGTTTGCAAAATAGATTACGGCCTCGAGCATCGCGTGTGAGGGCCGGATAGGATGCGGGTAAGTCGCGGGAAAATTGTGCTATTTTGTCTGCGAGTGGGTTGAGTTTTGTATGCGATTGCGTTGCGTTCTTCAGTTTTTTCCGCTCAAGTGCAATGCATTTTGCATGCGCGTGAGAAAAAAATGAATTTGGTGCCCAGACCCAAACCTGGACTTCTTCACTGAAATTCGGGTTTGGGTTAGGTGTTCTGTAGATTTTAATATTTCCTCTTATAACATGGTGATGGACCATGTGATGAGCGCAGTGACATCACCAAAGGTCCTTTTCTCCCAGGTCCTCAAAGAAGAAGAAAGAAGAGAAGCCGGGCTGCGCGAACAAGTGGATGAGGTGAGTTTCATTTATTTTTTTAACCCTTCCATCCCTAATTTACTTAGCATTCTGTAGTAAGAATGCTATTATTTTCCCTTATAACCATGTTATAAGGGAAAATAATAATGAATGGGTCCCGATCCCGATCGTCTCCTAGCAACCATGTGTGAAAATCGCACCGCATCCGCACTTGCTTGCGATTTTCACGCAGCCTCATTCACTTCTATGGGGCCTGCGTTGCGTGAAAAACGCACAATATAGAACATGCTGTGATTTTCACGCAACACACAAGTGATGCGTGAAAATCACTGCTCATGTGCACAGCCCTATAGAAGTGAATGGGTCCGGATTCAGTGCGGGTGCAATGCGTTCACCTCACGCATTGCACCCGCGCGGAATTCTAGCCCGTGTGAAAGGCCTAACAAGCCCTATGTGTCACGTAAAAAATGTATTTGGTAGTCCAACAAATAAAAATATTATGGTCTGCGGCAATAATGTGCCCAGCACTAGTGTTGAGCGCGAATATTCGAATTGCGAATATTTTTCTCGAATATCGCGATTTCGAGATTTCGCGAATATTTAGAATATAGTGCTATATATTCGCAAAATCGAATATTCGTTTTTTTTTTTTTGTTTTTTTTAATGCTCCATTCAGTGCCAGTTGCCGTGCTCATGGAGCGTCCCCATCACCATGGGGACGCTCCATATACTAGAATGTACTGTCGGATTAGAGAATTACGTTGAAATCACCATGCGATTATTTTGTGTTATATTAATCGCATCGCAATTTCAGCTTCGCACTGCTATATTCCATATATGTGTATTTTACGAAATTTCGTACTATTGCTCTAACTTCGTCTTTTAGAATATTACGAATATTCTAAAAGACGAAGTTAGAGCAATATTACGAAATTTCGTAAAATACACATACATATTGTAATTTAGCTAATATAGTGCTATAATCATTTTTTTTTCTCAATTTTTTTTTTCCCTCTTCTGAACTTACGTTTTGTAAAATATGTACACTGTTAAAAAAAAATTATATAGCAGTATATTAGCTAAATTACAATATATGTGTATTTTACGAAATTTCGTAATATTGCTCTAACTTCGTCTTTTAGAATATTCGTAATATTCTAAAAGACGAAGTTAGAGCAATAGTAGGAAATTTCGTAAAATACACATATATGGAATATAGCAGTGCGAAGCTGAAATTGCGATGCGATTAATATTACACAAAATAATCGCATGGTGATTTCTACTTAGTACTGCTATAGTCCATCAGTTGAAATCGCCATGCGATGAATATAACTCGAAGTATAGTACTGCTATATTCCATATTCGCCGAATATGGACTATAGCAGTATTAAGTAGAAATCACCATGCGATTATTTTGTGTAATATTAATCGCATCGCAATTTCAGCTTCGCACTGCTATATTCCATATATGTGTATTTTACGAAATTTCCTACTATTGCTCTAACTTCGTCTTTTAGAATATTACGAATATTCTAAAAGACGAAGTTAGAGCAATATTACGAAATTTCGTAAAATACACATATATTGTAATTTAGCTAATATACTGCTATATTTTTTTTTTTAACAGTGTACATATTTTACAAAACTTAAGTTCAGAAGAGGGAAAAAAAAAATTGAGAAAAAAAAATGATTATAGCACTATATTAGCTAAATTACAATATATATGTGTATTTTATGAAATTTCGTAATATTCTAAAAGACGAAGTTAGAGCAATAATACGAAATTTCGTAAAATACCATTGCCTTATACTATTATACTAGAAAAATCGCAACACGCGATTAAAATAATCGCATATTATTCGCGAAAAAATAAAATAATTACGAATATTCGATTTCGACGAATATAACACGAATATTCACTCGAATATTCGCGATATATTGCGAAATCGAATATGGCACCTCTCGCTCATCACTACCCAGCACAACGCTGGCCATGCTCTGTAAGGGTAGGATGTTACTCGGGGAGGCTCTTCTTGAAGAGTCCTAGCGGTGTTTGGAGACTTGTTTGTCAGACAATGCTCCATGGGAAAAAAAGTATGCAAAAATGCAATATGGCTGTCTCTGGTTTGGCTGGTATCACCTATTGTGCAGGGTGTGCATAAGGTGGGCCTTCTAAGTGATTTTGTCTGGTGGACCCGAGGGCGCTGATCCATTTCTGGGTCTCACTCTCCACACAGAACCGGTGCTTTCTGAGCCTTTGGGGTAGATGAGCTCATTTGTAGTTGGTAATGAAGCTTTGTGAATGTTGTTTTTCGCTCTTTTCCCAGCTAATCCCAGGCATTACACTTCATCATCAGATGTTGATTTATCTGATAACTACAAAGCGGCAGAAACAGCTGGATCCGAATCCTGGAGGGATCACCTGTCAGAACAGAACCTTTCATTTGGAACGTTAAAGGCAACGCATAAAACTCTGACCGCCGCACAGGGACTTGCAGTGGAAGGTAGATTTGGGGTGAATTTGCTGTAAAAATATGGAAATGACTTAAGGTAAAACTACAGGGAAATTTTTACAATTAGTTGAATAGTAGGGTCATGTGATCCTCTTATAGCACTGGCCCTCAAATGCAGGTTTTTAGGGTGCTCTGTCCACTAAAGGTCCTCAACAGCACTGGAAATAAGAAAACGGTTGCATTTCACCGGGGTGTACTCGAGAGGTTGACAAAATGACTCCCCCTTCTCTGATATCACTTCCTGTTGTGCTATTGTTCTACCCGCCCGCCAACTGCAAGCTGAGCACCCTCTGCCCCATTTTAGCTGTATGTTTGGTATTTGGTGGTCCTGTTACACATGTGGCATTGGGGCACAAGAACTTTTAGAATTCTGCCCCTTAAAGTTTTGGCTTAAAGGGATTGCACTTGACCTAAAAAATATGGTTACTTTTCCCCAAAAAACTAAACAAAAACAAAAACACCACTTCTGTCCACAGGCTGTGTGTGGTATTGCAGTTCCCATAATTTAGTGCTGAGCATCAATACCAGACACAAGCCGTGGACAGATGTGGTGCTGAAAGAAAGCAGACATTGTTTCAAAGGACGATTCCTTTAAATGAAGTATCTATACCAGGGCTGGCCAACCTGCGGCTCTCCAGCTGATGCAAAACTACAACTCCCAGCATGCCCAGACAGCCTACAGTCTACAGCAGGGCATGGTGGGTATTGTAGTTTTAAAACAGCTGGAGAGCCGCAGGTTGGCCATCCCTGATCTATACTATCGGGAATCCCTGACCAATGGTCTCACATGGGACCTTCCACTTCCTCCATTGACAGCCATATTGCCATCCACACATCAAACCTCTGCTCCGTTCCCTTCACTAGTCATTGTAGGTCATTAATTATCGTGCACTTTACATTTGACATTTCCACAGATTCTGTCAATTATTAAGCTCATTTCTTCAGCGCCGCTCCTGAATTCCTGGGATTAAGAGCCAGAGGTCTGAAGATGGAGGGTCCAATGCAAAAAACTAAATAACAGCCTTACCTGAAAGTGAAGCACCTGTCAATTACCAGCCTAACACGGCGGCTCTGGGTAGGTAATCAGCAGAAGTTCAGCTGCGCTCCTTCTTTAAATGACGGAAATGTAAAAATGTCATTGTCGGCTGAAGTGGTCCTGAATCCAGCAGAAAAAGAAGAGTTCAAGCAATAAAAATCTAAAGAATGTAAACCTGAGCAAAAAACAGCGAAGCACAAGGTGATCTGCTACAGGTCGTCCTTCATCCTAGGAAGCGCCAGACCTGTAGATGCATAAAACAGGGGTGCAAACACATGACGGCTATCACACAATGATGCATTCATGCCTCATTATAGTTTACATTTAAATATCTATTTAAATCTAAATTCTGCAGATTTCAGAGCTGAAATCTCCCAGAAACCTGTGCTAGTTAAAGTAAATCTGTCACCAGCAACTTCCACATCCATTGCACAAAGCTTTGGTTCATCTGATTAAAATGCTGTTTTACTTTTGTTGATCCGAAGCTCCATTCCTGATTTATGATACCTTTTCTTAATTATAAAATTAGGCCTTTGGTGCAATGAGGGCACCATTGTTCCCGCTGCACTCAAGCTCCGCTCCTTCCTGTGACCAGCTCCTCCCGTGCTGCTCAGAAACAGAATAGTGAGTGCAGCTCTGGAGTATAATACAGGATGTAACTCAGGATCAGTACAGGATAAGTAATGTAATGTATGTACACAGTGACTGCACCAGCAGAATAGCGAGTGCAGCTCTGGAGTATAATACAGGATGTAACTCAGGATCAGTACAGGATAAGTAATGTAATGTATGTACACAGTGACTGCACCAGCAGAATAGTGAGTGCAGCTCTGGAGTATAATACAGGATGTAACTCAGGAACAGTACAGGATAAGTAATGTATGTACACAGTGACTGCACCAGCAGAATAGTGAGTGCAGCTCTGGAGTATAATACAGGATGTAACTCAGGGTCAGTACAGGATAAGTAATGTAATGTATGTACACAGTGACTGCACCAGCAGAATAGCGAGTGCAGCTCTGGAGTATAATACAAGGATGTAACTCAGGATCAGTACAGGATAAGTAATGTAATGTATGTACACAGTGACTGCACCAGCAGAATAGTGAGTGCAGCTCTGGAGTATAATGCAGGATGTAACTCAGGATCAGTACAGGATAAGTAATGTAATGTATGTACACAGTGACTGCACCATCAGAATAGTGAGTGCAGCTCTGGAGTATAATACTGGATGTAACTCAGGATCAGTACAGGATAAGTAATGTATGTACACAGTGACTGCACCAGCAGAATAGTGAGTGCAGCTCTGGAGTATAATACAGGATGTAACTCAGGATCAGTACAGGATAAGTAATGTATGTACACAGTGATTGCACCACTGCACCAGCAGAATAGTGAGTGCAGCTCTGGAGTATAATACAGGATGTAACTCAGGATCAGTACAGGATAAGTAATGTAATGTATGTACACAGTGACTGCACCAGCAAAATAGCGAGTGCTGCTCTGGAGTACAATACAAGGATGTAACTCAGGATCAGTACAGGATAAGTAATGTAATGTATGTACACAGTGACTGCACCAGCAGAATAGTGAGTGCAGCTCTGGAGTATAATACAGGATGTAACTCAGGATCAGTACAGGATAAGTAATGTATGTACACAGTGACTGCACCAGCAGAATAGCGAGTGCAGCTCTGGAGTATAATACAGGATGTAACTCAGGATCAGTACAGGATAAGTAATGTATGTATACAGTGACTGCACCAGCGGAATAGTGAGTGCATCTCTGGAGTATACTACAGGATGTTACTCAGGATCAGTACAGGATAAGTAATGTATGTACACAGTGACTACACCAGCAGAATAGTGAGTGCTGCTCTGGAGTATAATACAGGATGTTACTCAGGATCAGTACAGGATAAGTAATGTATGTACACAGTGACTGCACCAGCAGAATAGTGAGTGCAGCTCTGGAGTATAATACAGGATGTAACTCAGGATCAGTACAGGATAAGTAATGTATGTACACAGTGACTGTACCATCAGAATAGTGAGTACAGCTCTGGAGTATAATACTGGATGTAACTCAGGATCAGTACAGGATAAGTAATGTATGTACACAGTGACTGCACCAGCAGAATAGTGAGTGCAGCTCTGGAGTATAATACGGGATGTAACTCAGGATCAGTACAGGATAAGTAATGTAATGTATGTACACAGTGATTGCACCATCAGAATAGTGAGCACAGCTCTGGAGTATAATACTGGATGTAATTCAGGATCAGTACAGGATAAGTAATGTATGTACACAGTGACTTCACCAGCAGAATAGTGAGTGCAGCTCTGGAGTATAATACAGGATGTAACTCAGGATCAGTACAGGATAAGTAATGTAATGTATGTACACAGTGACTGCACCATCAGAATAGTGAGTGCAGCTCTGGAGTATAATACAGGATGTAACTCAGGATCAGTACAGGATAAGTAATGTAATGTATGTACACAGTGACTGCACCAGCAGAATAGTGAGTGCAGCTCTGGAGTATAATACAGGATGTAACTCAGGATCAGTACAGGATAAGTAATGTATGTACACAGTGACTGCACCAGCAGAATAGTGAGTGCAGCTCTGGAGTATAATACAGGATGTAACTCAGGGTCAGTACAGGATAAGTAATGTAATGTATGTACACAGTGACTGCACCAGCAGAATAGCGAGTGCAGCTCTGGAGTATAATACAAGGATGTAACTCAGGATCAGTACAGGATAAGTAATGTAATGTATGTACACAGTGACTGCACCAGCAGAATAGTGAGTGCAGCTCTGGAGTATAATGCAGGATGTAACTCAGGATCAGTACAGGATAAGTAATGTAATGTATGTACACAGTGACTGCACCATCAGAATAGTGAGTGCAGCTCTGGAGTATAATACTGGATGTAACTCAGGATCAGTACAGGATAAGTAATGTATGTACACAGTGACTGCACCAGCAGAATAGTGAGTGCAGCTCTGGAGTATAATACAGGATGTAACTCAGGATCAGTACAGGATAAGTAATGTATGTACACAGTGATTGCACCACTGCACCAGCAGAATAGTGAGTGCAGCTCTGGAGTATAATACAGGATGTAACTCAGGATCAGTACAGGATAAGTAATGTAATGTATGTACACAGTGACTGCACCAGCAAAATAGCGAGTGCTGCTCTGGAGTACAATACAAGGATGTAACTCAGGATCAGTACAGGATAAGTAATGTAATGTATGTACACAGTGACTGCACCAGCAGAATAGTGAGTGCAGCTCTGGAGTATAATACAGGATGTAACTCAGGATCAGTACAGGATAAGTAATGTATGTACACAGTGACTGCACCAGCAGAATAGCGAGTGCAGCTCTGGAGTATAATACAGGATGTAACTCAGGATCAGTACAGGATAAGTAATGTATGTATACAGTGACTGCACCAGCAGAATAGTGAGTGCATCTCTGGAGTATACTACAGGATGTTACTCAGGATCAGTACAGGATAAGTAATGTATGTACACAGTGACTACACCAGCAGAATAGTGAGTGCTGCTCTGGAGTATAATACAGGATGTTACTCAGGATCAGTACAGGATAAGTAATGTATGTACACAGTGACTGCACCAGCAGAATAGTGAGTGCAGCTCTGGAGTATAATACAGGATGTAACTCAGGATCAGTACAGGATAAGTAATGTATGTACACAGTGACTGTACCATCAGAATAGTGAGTACAGCTCTGGAGTATAATACTGGATGTAACTCAGGATCAGTACAGGATAAGTAATGTATGTACACAGTGACTGCACCAGCAGAATAGTGAGTGCAGCTCTGGAGTATAATACAGGATGTAACTCAGGATCAGTACAGGATAAGTAATGTAATGTATGCACACAGTGACTGCACCATCAAAATAGTGAGTGCAGCTCTGGAGTATAATACTGGATGTAACTCAGGATCAGTACAGGATAAGTAATGTATGTACACAGTGACTGAACCAGCAGAATAGTGAGTGCAGCTCTGGAGTATAATACAGGATGTAACTCAGGATCAGTACAGGATAAGTTATGTATGTACACAGTGACTCCACCAGCAGAATAGTGAGTGCAGCTCTGGAGTATAATACAGGATGTAACTAAATGATTTTCCTATTCCATGACGTAAAGTCATAGTTTTATTAAAGACACGGAGGCGAGTATTGCTTTCTCCTTCTTTACTGACCACCAATAGCAGCAAAGAGAAAACATTAACATACAGGAAACCATAGCAACCAAGGTCCCTCCCCTTTGGCCCTTATAATAGGCCGCTCCTCCTATTGGCCAACCTGGCCAACTGTAGTAGGAACATCAACCTGGAACACGGTGTCGAAGCCTGGAAGGAGCTTCATCCTGAAAGAGAAAACAGACCATATGCCTAGGTGAAACCAGCCTGTCAGGACAAGAGCGTCCGAAAGCCATCTGCTCAAACAGACCCGATAGGGGTCGAATGACCTAAGGCAATAAAGTGCAGTAAAACAAATTAAATTAATGGCAATGAAATAACCAACAGGGCAATACATACAATGGTACTGAAATAAATAACAGGACAACAAACACATTGAGATAATAAACATAAGCGAGCCCTGAAATAAAACAACCCACCAGAAGACCCAAGGGAGGGAACCACGGGGGGCAATACTCGCCTCCGTGTCTTTAATAAAACTATGACTTTACGTCATGGAATAGGAAAATCATTTAGTTTTACAGCAAGACACGGAGGCTCATATTGCAAGTTCAAAGCCCGTCTATAATCGAAGCAAACAAATTAGCTGGAGGACGGAAATAGAACTCCCTGAACATGGTAATATTACACCAATCAGCCAGACGCATAACATCCTCCAATCTGGCCCCCGAAACCGCCAAGGCGGTGACAGAGGCCCCACGCGCAGAATGGGCCGTGAAGACGGAAGTGTCAACACCCGCCAACGACATGACCCATTTAAGCCAGCGTGCTAACGTAGGGCTAGAAACCGGCCCGAAAGGATGTCGAATAGAGATGAACAACTGAGACCTGGCAGGAGACCGATGTGCCCGAGTCCTGGACTCGTATTCCTTAAGGCACGCCACGGGACATAAGATCGGAGAGGAAGGAAAACTGGGATAGGCAACGGAACGGATGCTAGTCTTGGAGCGACGCGAGATGTTAAAGGTAACCCCGTCCGGGGTAAAGGAACGCGCGTCGTAATCAAGGGCCCTCACATCCGAGACCCTCTTGCATGAAATAAGGCAAAATAACGCCAACAATTTAGCGGACAATTGCCTAAGTGAGAGGTCAGAATTCTCGGGCCAAGAGGCCAAGAAGGCAAGGACCAGGGAAACGTCCCATGTAGTGGAAAAACGAGGCCGAGGGGGACGAGACAATCGCGCCCCCCGTAGGAGGCGAGACACCGAAGGATGTTGACCGGCCGCGACCCCCTCATAGCCCGCGTGGGTAGAAGAAATAGCGGACCTGAAAAGGTTAATGGTCCAATACGCCTTCCCGCCTCAAAGAGAGAGGTGAGAAATTGTAACAGGTGAGCTACAGGTGCCGAAACGGGATCCAAGTCCCGTTCCATGCACCAGTTAGCCCAAGTTCTCCAGGCTGCCCGGTAAGACTTTCTGGTGCCGGGAGCCCAAGCACTGTCCAATAGCTGTCGAGTCGCTGCCGAAATTCCCTCGAAAGATCCAGGTGTCCGGAGATCCGGCACGCCAGCAGTCGCAGGGAGAAGGGGATGGTGTAGACCCTGAGGGTTGCGCAGGAGATCCGACCGGGTCGGGAGAAGAACAGGAACCTCCACTAGAATCTTCAACAACGAGGGGAACCAGACCTGAGACCCCCAGAACGGGACCACCAGAACCAGGTCCGCCCGATGATGGAGAACCTGCAGGAGTGTCCTCGGAATCATCGAGAATGGAGGAAACGCGTATAGGCGGGATACCGACCAATCCTGGAGGAACGCATCCACTGCTACAGCCTCCTGGTCCGGACGCCAGCTGAAGAACCTGGCGAGTTGCCTGTTGAGCCGAGAGGCGAAGAGATCGATAGACATCGGGCCCCACAATTCCGAATTTGCTGAGAAAACCTGAGGATCCAACTGCCAATCGCTGCCATCCGATAGGTAGCGCGAGTTCCAATCCGCCTGAACGTTGCTCAACCCCGGCAAATACTCCGCCTGTACCATGATGTCCCTGGACAGGCAAAACAACCAAAAATCTTTGGCCAAACGAGCCAAGGTTGCCGAGCGAGTACCCCCCAAACGGTTGACATACCGGACTGCCCATATATTGTCCATCCGCAGCCTGATACACGCGTTGGCGATCCCGTTGGAGAAACTCTTCACCGCAAAGGACCCAGCCAGGAGCTCCAACGCATTGATGTGTAGGAGGGACTCCTCCGCTGACCAGGGGCCCCCCGTGGAGACACCATTGCAATGGGCACCCCAGCCCTGAAGGCTCGCATCCGACTCAATGGTCAATTCCGGCAGGAACCCGAAGATCGCTCTGCCGTTCCACGCCTCCAGGTTGGCGATCCACCAACTCAACTCCTCTCGGGCCTCCGAGTCCAGAACCACCGCGTCCGCAAAGGAGGCACCGGTCCGAAGATGGGCGATCTTCAGCCGCTGGAGCGCACGGTAATGCAACGGGGCTGGAAACACCGCCTGAATTGACGAGGCTAAAAGACCGATGATGCGAGCCAGATTACGTAATGAGAGATGGGGAATGAGGAGCGCATGTCTCAACTCCTTGCGGATCGCCCGCAACTTCACCGCCGGCAGACTGAGGGACTCTGAGAGAGAATCCACTGTGAAACCTAAGAACTCCATCCTCTGAGCCGGGATGAGGCAGGACTTCTCTCTGTTGAGGAGGAATCCGAGACCCGATAGCAAGTCCGCCGTCCACTGTAGATGTTCCAGTAATCCCACTCTGGATTCGTGCATCAGAAGGATGTCGTCCAGGTAAATGATGAGACGAACGCCTCGAGTCCTCAACCATGACATGACAGGACGCAGCAACTTGGTGAAACACCAAGGAGCTGAAGACAGCCCGAATGGCAGACAGGTGAACCTCCAGATCTCTCCCTTCCACCTGAACCAGAGTAGGTCCCTGGAACAAGTGGCCACTGGGACCATCAGGTAGGCATCCTTCAGGTCCAGTTTTACCATCCAGTCCCCAGGAACTAACAAGTCCCGAAGGAGGTGGATCCCCTCCATTTTGAAATGACGGTAGCGAACCACCGCATTAAGCGCGCGAAGATTGATGACCGGTCTCATCTGACCACCTTTCTTCTGGACGAGAAAGATATTGCTGATCACACCCCCCCAAGCAGGGGGCGCACGTTCTATCGCCTGCTTTTGCCTGAGGGAGCGCAGCTCCGCATCCACTAGAGCGCAATCTGGGCGTGACAGGGAAACAGGCGGAGGGGAGGGAACAAGAAAGGGAGACCCCGTGAGCTCTATGTGAAATCCCCTGACCGTGGCCAGCACCCATGGGTCTGAGGTGATGAGACTCCAAGCGTGGGAAAAAAGCTGGAGTCTGCCCCCTACACAAGGTACCATAGAATCTCCAATCTGGGGAAGACTTACCCAAGGGTCTGCGATGGCTCGGGTTGCCCCAGAAGGAACGAGAACGCCATTGATTTCTTCTGGTGGCGAAGAAGGAAGACGGGTTGCGATGGGCCTGGAAAGGAGGACGTTGTCCACCGGAACCTCTATTCGCGCCACGGGCCTGGAAATTTGCACGGCCGGACAGGCGGCCCCTACCACTGCCGGCCCGATGAGAGACCCATCCCTGGAATACCCTGCGCATAGAGGCTTGGGCCTTGTCTAACGCGGTAAAGGTGCCCACGAAACGGCTCATATCCTTAATGAAGGACTCGCCGAAAAGGAGACCCTGGGAATCCTTTCCCGCCTCAGTGAGCGCCAAATTCGCCAACTTGGGGTCTATCTTAAACAAGATAGCCTTGCGCCTCTCAATCGCCACAGACGTATTGGCGTTACCGGTAAGGCATATGGCCCTCTGGGTCCATCCCCGTAATTCCTCGGGGTCTATCGGGGATCCCTCATTCCTAGCCGTCTCGGCCATCTCCAAGATCTTGGTCAGCGGACCAAGGACATCTAAAATTTTGTCCTGGCAGCTGCGGAGCGCTGAATCCAGGCCCTTTTTTGGGTTCCAGCCAGTCTTGGCTAAAAATTGTGACATCTTGGGATCCACTATCGGGGTGTCACAAACCTTATTGGGCACCAATGGCCTGGGACACTCGGCCCTAAGCTTGTTACGCGACTCACGGCTAAGTGAGTGACGCACCCAATGTTCCAAATAAGCCCCCACATGGGGAGAGGGAAGCCATTCCGCCGAACGAGGGTGATGCAATGACACAGGGTCGAACATTGGTTCGCCTGAATCGTCTAGCACGACCTCAGAACGGGTAGCGTTGGAAGACGACACCACGTCTTTGGCAGAGGAGGCCGACGTAGCGGAAGTCGAGGGGCCCTGAACTGGGGGGGTGACATCCTCCTCATTCCCGTAGTCAAAGTCCGCAATTGCCTCCTCGTCTGATGCTCTATCAGAGTCAGACAAATCCAGTGATTGTGCTCTAGCGCACTTCCATGTCTGCGCCCGTTCTGCCTGGCGGGAAGAGGCCCTTTTCCGTGAGCTAAGCACGGTCTCTGGGGTGGCAAGATGCGCACCAGTCAAAGTCTCCTGTGACACAGGAGGGTCATTAGAGGTAGGCTGCGGTGCGGCAATGGGGTCCTGCAAAGGCACACTAGCGGGTTGGGCGGACAGAGCCTGGGTAATGGTCTGCGACAGTATGGACGACATGGAGCCCATGGCTGCAATATTCGCATCGGACACAGAGCGCTGCAGGGCCAGCGCCTGTGCATCCACCTCAGCGGAGTTGTACCCCTCAGGGGAGGAGGGGGGCCTACTGGTAGTAGGAGGGGGTGTAGGCGCAGACATCTCTACAATATGGCTGGCTAGAACGTTAACAGAGACTAATCCTAATCCCACTGGGCATAAACAGAGGTCACCTGACAGAACGCTTGCTGCTAACTAGCAGAGGGAGCAGGAGCCGCCGACCGTGCCGAGCGCAGGAGACGAATGGCCGGAAGGACGGGAGGCACTGAAACTCCGCCCCCAAAAGCCCGCGAATTGCGGCCGTCTAAACCAAGATGGCCGCCGAGATCTCGCGAGATCTCGCGGCCTCTCGGACCACAGAAGCGCCAGGAATGGCGCCACCGAAAAGCACAGAGGGAGGACCCGCCCCCAAAGCCCCGGGAAGCGCGCAAACGCTCCGGTAAGACCAAGTAAGCCAAATAAAGTGGCCAGGGCAGCCGCAGTGAGCGAGCACTCCCTGCAATAAGGGAGTAGGGGTAAAAAGGGGGAGAGCCGCAGGGAAAGCGCAAGCGGAGGCAACTAAGCGCGGGAATAAGCGCAGGGGACAAAAATCACCCGCCCCAGCAAGAGGCAGGCACACAAACAAAAAGGGGAGCGCTGCAAGCAAGCAGGGTTAGTCACCCTGGGGTATACAGCGCGCAATAGACACCTAAAACAACATTGACAACAGCAGATAAAAGGTGTACTTAACTTGGTGGCAGCAGCAAAGAAAGAGGAAGATGCATAGAAGAAGCGGCCTATTATAGGGGCCATAGGGGAGGGACCTTGGTTGCTATCGTTTCCTGTATGTTAATTTTTTCTCTTTGCTGCTATTGGTGGTCAGTAAAGAAGGAGAAAGCAATATGAGCCTCCGTGTCTGGCTGTAAAACTCAGGATCAGTACAGGATAAGTAATGTATGTACACAGTGACTGCACCAGCAGAATAGTGAGTGCAGCTCTGGAGTATAATACAGGATGTAACTCAGGATCAGTACAGGATAAGTAATGTATGTACACAGTGACTGCACCAGCAGAATAGTGAGTGCAGCTCTGGAGTATAATACAGGATGTAACTCAGGATCAGTACAGGATAAGTAATGTATGTACACAGTGACTGCACCAGCAGAATATTGAGTGCAGCTCTGGAGTATAATACAGGATGTAACTCAGGATCAGTACAGGATAAGTAATGTATGTACGCAGTGACTGCACCACTGCACCAGCAGAATAGTGAGTGCAGCTCTGGAGTATAATACAGGATGTAACTCAGGATCAGTACAGGATAAGTAATGTATGTACACAGTGACTGCACCAGCATAATAGCAAGTGCAGCTCTGGAGTATAATACAGTATGTAACTCAGGATCAGTACAGGATAAGTAATGTATGTACACAGTGACTGCACCAGCAGAATAGTGAGTGCAGCTCTGGAGTATAATACAGGATGTAACTCAGGATCAGTACAGGATAAGTAATGTATGTACACAGTGACTGCACCAGCAGAATAGTGAGTGCAGCTCTGGAGTATAATACAGGATGTAACTCAGGATCAGTACAGGATAAGTAATGTATGTACACAGTGACTACACCAGCAGAATAGTGAGTGCAGCTCTGGAGTATAATACAGGATGTACTCAGGATCAGTACAGGATAAGTAATGTATGTACACAGTGACTGCACCAGCAGAATAGTGAGTGCAGCTCTGGAGTATAGTACAGGATGTAACTCAGGATCAGTACAGGATAAGTAATGTATGTACACAGTGACTGCACCAGCAGAATAGTGAGTGCAGCTCTGGAGTATAATACAGGATGTAACTCAGGATCAGTACAAGATAAGTAATGTAATGTATGTACACAGTGACTGCACCAGCAGAATGGTGAGTGCAGCTCTGGGGTATAATGCAGGATGTAACATCACGAGCGTGAGATTACAAGGTCAGGCGAGGTGCTTGGCAATGTCAAAGAGATGGAATGAGTGGCTCTACATGCAGAGCGGAGGAGCTCTGGTGCTTGGACCCATCATTAAGGGCACAGAAGGCGTCATTTATTAATAGAAAGTTATTTTTCTCAGATACGGAGCAGCAAAATAACATAAATGAGGTATCGCTTTACTCTGCAGGATATACCCTACCAGGCATTAGCCTGATATATCAGAGTTGATCCTGCTAACAAAAAAATAATAATTCCTGCCTCCCACTCCAAGTTACTGATGCCCAGGAGTCAGAGGTTTATCCTGCTTAAGAGCTGATTATAGCTTATTCCACACCAGACTTGTGGTCCATGTTTCATGTATATGCTGGAGACCTCTCCATCTACAGAGCATCTCTCTACAGCTCTGCGGTAAGTAGAAAAGAGGGAGGAGGGGAGAGGAGGGAGAGGCAGCTGCAGATTCTGCCTGTGGAGACTGTGGGAGGGGCAGCGGAAGTAGGGAGGCATCTGATTGGCTAAAAGTGACATCACACCAGAAATATCTCCCCCATAGCAAAGGCCTAGCGAGGGCAAATATCATAGGTTAGGAGCACAACATTTCTGGCTCCACTACATCTAATACATCCGCCCAAGGAATTGTGATAGTTCTACAGTTATTGGAGCAATGTAATAATACAATATGGCTCTATAGAAAAATAAATGGAGTCTTGCGATCGATGTTCATGAACAGACCTCTACAGCATAATATACCTGAGCGTTCTTCAGAAATGTGTCCCATCAATCATACAGACAAGGCTTTCAATTTCGTTGTTCCTTCCGAAACCTGACAGGCCCCAGCGGACCAGTCAAAAAATTCCATCAAAGACCATCGCATTAGTAAGACCCTGGAGGAAACTTCAAATCCTCGCAAAGTTTCACTCAAGCTGAATGCTTAATCGAGGAGAAATCATTGAGCAAAGGCCAGATAAGAGGAACAGGCGAGCGGGGAGGATCATTGCCCAACCTCAGCCCTCGATAAGGATCTGTGACTGATGGGAGGAAAGAATCCAGGAGAAGAATTGTCACAGGTTCATCCTGGACTAATGAATCTTTCAGAAGTTTTCTATCTGGATATTGTGTAAAGTATCCATTCAGTTTGATTTACAATGTTGCAATATAATATGATAATATTACTGTTTTGGGGAAATACTTAAAGGGGTTGAACCCCCATGAACAATATTAATCACCTATTCTCAGGATAGATGATAACTGTATGACTGCTAGAGGCCTTGCATCTGGGACCCCCACTAAAATGGAGTCATAGTGCGTATGCATGACAGTGCTTTGACCCATAGACAAGAATGGAGTGAGGTCACTCATGTGCATATTGCTCCATTCACACTGGGGACCCCTGTTCTCGTGATTAATGGGGGTCCTAGCAGTTTGATCATAAACAATTTGTCCTGTGGATAGATAATAAACCCCTTTAAGGATGCTAAAAAATTTGGCCTTTCTGAGCACGTTATTTATATTTTTTCCATTTTTGTTTCATCACATTCCAAGAGCCAATCATTTTTTTATTCTTGTTTTTTTCTTATTTCTGGGATGTCAGGGGGTTTTTTTGTATACATTTTTTCGAACATTTCTATCATTTTTTAAATTGATGCTAAATATTCCATTCTACATTTTTTTATTTTATTATTATTATTTTATTGTAATACATTTAATCTACAGTGTAAAAATGCATTGAAAATCCAGAACACTTTCAGTGCAGGAACAAACAGGCAGGTGCGCAGCAGTAAAGAATTGGGGTCCTTTATTGAATACTGCGCGTTGCAGAACCAAACTGGTGCCTCGATCGGATTTATTCAATCACAGATTTAAATATGCGTTTGGGCACAAAACTGAAGAAAAAACATGCAAAGGGGAAGAAGGTCAAAAATTCTAATATCAGCAGGATGGAGTTCGGGAAGGGCATCGAGTGTGAAGAAAAAAGGGTTGAAGAAAGGAGATTGTACTTGCGAAGCTAATGTATCAAATTCAAGATATAAATAATGGCATGAATGAGGTAGTAACAAACAAACTAAATGGATGCGTCTACATATGAATCAACAAAAAAGACTAGATGGCCAGCGTGAAAGTGATCTATCACAAAATAATGCCTAGATTTTTCTAAAATTCATAATGAATGCTTAATATATCATAAAAATCTCCAAAAATGCTTAATATAACATAAAAATATGGCTCATAAGTTAGATATCAAACAGTCTTCCATAATGGAACCCTTATGGTAAAGAAGTTGAGGCGCTGTGTAAAATGTAAATGAATATAAATAAGAACAGAATGCCAATGAGTTACAAATCTCACAGACCCATATTTTTATCACAGCAGCTCATAGAACATATACAGTATCAGATGGTGAAAGTGAAATTTTACCATTTCGTAAAAAAGAAAAGAAAAAAAAGGTAATTTTAGTATTAGGGGGGGAGCACCTCTTTTAAAGAATGATCATTGGTGATCCCCAGTGGAAGTTCAGAATAATTCAGATGTTACGGTGACCAGCGGTATTCTGTATGTCGTGATGAAGTTGTATTTGGTTGTGTTGACAGGGAGGCTTTTTCTTGGGGATCGATGGCATTGGCCGTGTCACATTTTCTTCTGGAGATGACCTTGGCTTGTTGTCTGACAGTTTGGTTGTTAGAGCAGTTTCTTCTAATTTGTTCATACTGCCCAAAACCTTTTTTTCCCCCATGGCGCAATAGGGGGGCGCTATGTTCACGTTTACACTCTTAAAGCGTGTGCACGTCTGTAGTGATCCGCTGTCATCAAGAGTTTTAAGTTAAAGTCCAAAGTGTCAGTCAAAAAGTCATTAGTGTTCAGGTAGTGTAAGAAATCATTTGCTTCTTGCTCGCTGCCACCCCAAATAAATATAAGATCATCAATGTACCGACAATAGGAGATAATGCAGTTGGAAAATGTGCATCCCCTGTTGATGTACAATGTTTCAAACAGGCCCATATAAACATTAGCATTGGGGAGTGCAAACCGGAACCCCATCACACAGCCTTTTGTCTGTCTGTAAAAAGTAGACTTGGAAAAGAACACATTGCCCATGGCATCTGAGGGGTTAAATGTGTGTGATTGGCGTCATAGCTTATTGGGTAAAACAGCAGGCACTCGGCGGCTATGGCGCTCATTCCACTCTGGAGTGGGCGCCATCCTTAAAGACCAGACATCCACCATACTTGTACAGCAGAGGTTAGTAAAGGATTTAACACCAACAACAAAGAATGTGACAACTACAAAGAAACACAAATTGTTTACAGACCTACATATAAATGTTTACAATGGTACAAACATGGTGCTGGGATTTCCTGCTGGGTCAGAAGCAGGTGAGCGACTTTCTTCCCAGTCTGGACACAGAGATGATCACATCACTAGGGTTAAGAGAAATAACATGTTTAATGCTTTGTATTGATTTTTTTTCTCTTTTTTACATGCAAGTTTTTTATATGAACTTTAAGAACTATGGAGCAAAGTATTTAAAGAAGTTGCATTAATCTTCTGGGATAGTTATTATTTACCTTACTGTTGAGGGTCATTAGATAATGAATTGTGTCTGCAAACTCAGAAGATTAATTCAATGGATGTAAAAAGAACATATATCTGTGCTGCTTTGATCTTTCCTTAACTCAAACTTTAGTGCCATGTGCGAGCATACCCCCTTGCTGTCCTAATAAATCTACAAATGAAGGTCATGCAACCCCATTCTCCCTAAACAGTGTGGGGCTTAGACGTGGGACACACAAATAAACATTTATGGTACATGAATTCATACAAAAGGTGGATGCAGCTGCAGTATTAAAGTAATAGTAGACATGGAAGAGGGATGAGGAGGGGGATGCAGCTGCAGTATTAAAGTAATAGTAGACATGGAAGAGGGATGAGGAGGGGGATGCAGCTGCAGTATTAAAATAATAGTAGACTGGAAAGAAAGATGAGGAGGGGGATGCATCTGTAGCATTAAAATAATAGTAGAATGGAAAGAGGGGTGAGGAGGGGGATGCAGCTGTAGTATTAAAGTAAATAGTAGACATGGAAGAGGGAATGAGGAGGGGAATGCATCTGCAGTATTAAAATAATAGTAGAAGGGAAAGAGGGATGAGGAGGGGGGTGCAGCTGCAGTATTAAAATAATAGTAGAAGGGAAAGAGGGATGAGGAGGGGGGTGCAGCTGCAGTATTAAAGTAATAGTAGACTGGGAAGAGGGATAAGGAGGGAGATGCAGCTGAAGTATTGAAGTGAATAGACAAGAGGGACGAGGAGGGAGATACAGCTGCAGTAGTAAAGTAAATATTAGACAAGGAAGAGGAACGAGAAAGGGGATGCAGCTGCAGTAATAAAATAAATAGTAGACAGGAGAGAGGGATGAGGAAGGAGATACAGCTGCAGTAATAAAATAAATAGTAGACTAGGGAGAGGGATGAGGAGGGGGATGCAGCTGCAGTATTAAAGTAAATAGTAGACATGGAAGAGGGATGAGGAAGGGGATGCAGCTGCAGTATTAAAATAAATAGTAGACAAGGGAGATGGATGAGGAAGGGGATGCAGCTGCAGTATTAAAGTAAATAATAGACATGGAAGAGGAATGAGGAGGGGGATGCAGCTGCAGTATTAAAATAAATAGTAGACAAGGAAGAGGGATGAGGAGGGGGATGCAGCTGCAGTATTAAAGTAAATAGTAGACATGGAAGAGGGATGAGGAGGGGGATGCAGCTGCAGTATTAAAATAAATAGTAGACAAGGAAGAGGGATGAGGAGGGGGATGCAGCTGCAGTATTAAAGTAAATAGTAGACATGGAAGATTGATGAGGAAGGGGATGCAGCTGCAGTATTAAAGTAAATAGTAGACATGGAAGAGGGATGAGGAGGGGGATGCAGCTGCAGTATTAAAATAAATAGTAGACAAGGAAGAGGGATGATGAGGGGGATGCAGCTGCAGTATTAAAGTAAATAGTAGACATGGAAGATTGATGAGGAAGGGGGTGCAGCTGGAGTAATAAAATAAATAGTAGACAAGGGAGAGGGATGAGGAGGGGAATGCATCTGCAGTATTAAAATAATAGTAGAAGGGAAAGAGGGATGAGGAGGGGGGTGCAGCTGCAGTATTAAAATAATAGTAGAAGGGAAAGAGGGATGAGGAGGGGGGTGCAGCTGCAGTATTAAAGTAATAGTAGACTGGGAAGAGGGATAAGGAGGGAGATGCAGCTGAAGTATTGAAGTGAATAGACAAGAGGGACGAGGAGGGAGATACAGCTGCAGTAGTAAAGTAAATATTAGACAAGGAAGAGGAACGAGAAAGGGGATGCAGCTGCAGTAATAAAATAAATAGTAGACAGGAGAGAGGGATGAGGAAGGAGATACAGCTGCAGTAATAAAATAAATAGTAGACTAGGGAGAGGGATGAGGAGGGGGATGCAGCTGCAGTATTAAAGTAAATAGTAGACATGGAAGAGGGATGAGGAAGGGGATGCAGCTGCAGTATTAAAATAAATAGTAGACAAGGGAGATGGATGAGGAAGGGGATGCAGCTGCAGTATTAAAGTAAATAATAGACATGGAAGAGGAATGAGGAGGGGGATGCAGCTGCAGTATTAAAATAAATAGTAGACAAGGAAGAGGGATGAGGAGGGGGATGCAGCTGCAGTATTAAAGTAAATAGTAGACATGGAAGAGGGATGAGGAGGGGGATGCAGCTGCAGTATTAAAATAAATAGTAGACAAGGAAGAGGGATGAGGAGGGGGATGCAGCTGCAGTATTAAAGTAAATAGTAGACATGGAAGATTGATGAGGAAGGGGATGCAGCTGCAGTATTAAAGTAAATAGTAGACATGGAAGAGGGATGAGGAGGGGGATGCAGCTGCAGTATTAAAATAAATAGTAGACAAGGAAGAGGGATGATGAGGGGGATGCAGCTGCAGTATTAAAGTAAATAGTAGACATGGAAGATTGATGAGGAAGGGGATGCAGCTGGAGTAATAAAATAAATAGTAGACAAGGGAGAGGGATGAGGAGGGGGATGCAGCTGCAGTATTAAAATAAATAGTAGACAAGGGAGAGGGATGAGGAGGGGATGCAGCTGCAGTATTAAAATAAATAGTAGACAAGGGAGAGGGAAGAGAAAGGGGATGCAGCTGCAGTAATAAAATAAATAGTAGACAAGGAAGAGGGGATGAGGAGGGGGATGCAGCTGCAGATTCTTAATTTCTGTGCCTGTGAGACTCATGCTGTGAAAGGGTAGGAGAAACACCCTGATTGGTTTAGATCACACTCCACAGGTGTTGGGACAAAAAGTCTATGTTTTCAAAAGGCAGAGACATAGAAATATAACCAAAAACCCAGGTTAGATCCACAGTTTCTGGCGGTACAGCGTACAGTATAACTTACATCTACAGCTGCATGAGGAACGATTGTCACTTTTTTCTGTAAGTGTGGCTTAAATTGTTTCCATTTTACTCTTCAAATTAATTTTTTTTCCATTAACTCATTTATCAAAGAATAGAAACAGGCGAATGGACCAGCATATGGCAGCCACCAGCTGCGCCGCAAGTATACAGGAAACCCAGCAGGGAAATGAGCAGCCGCTGTGAGGTTGTGTCCTGAATGTAATTGTCACGCTGTTGTTTTATGATCTGCTTTAAAACATAATGACACCAACAAGGATGAACTGTGCATCGATAGGATCTACATCAATATAGAATAACAAAGCGTCTGGGGCTCTCAGGATCTCCTCACGTTCACTTGCTCTACAGTCGGCATCACTAGTTTATCACAATGAAGGAAATACCGCTTGTTTTGGGCGCCACAATGCCTTCATGATCTTCACTGAAAGCGCAATACAAGTTATGGACAGGCACCCAAAGTCATCCTATCCTGTAGGGCAGTGTTTCCCAACCAGTGTGCCTCCAGCTATTGCAAAACTACAACTCCCAGCATGCCTGGACAGCCTTTGGCTGTGCGGGCATGCTGGGAGTTTAAGTTTTGCAACAGCTGGAGGCACACTGGTTGGGAAACACTGCTGTAGGGAATGCAGCTACAGACTTACCTGACACCCATCCTTGGACGACATATTAATTTACCAGTGTTGTCAGGGGAGGGTTGACAATAAATAGTGTTGAGCGAAGCGAGCTTCGCATGCTTTATCCAAAGTCGATTAGTAAAAACTTTGGAATACTACTGTGCGGAGATTCGTCTCCGTGCAGTATTAGAATGTATGGGCTCCAATGAGCCGAAGTTAGTTATTCACAAAGTCGTGCGTGACTTTGTTGAATAACTTTGATGGTTACTTTAAAACTTGAAACCGAAGATACTAGTCAGAACCAAAGCCAAATTCAGCTTCAAGTTTTAAAGTGGTTTTCCACTTCAAAAATCAACCACCGAAGTTATTCAACGAAGTCAGGCGTGACTTTGTTAATAACTAACTTCGGCTCATCGAAGCCCATACATTCTAATACTGTATTGAGACGAATCTTCATACAGTATTATTCCGAAGTTTTGAATGAAGCGACTTCGGTTGAAGCATCCGAAGCTCGCTTCGCTCAACTCTGATGACCCTTGCTCAGGGTGTTTATATACAGGGCTATGGTTGTAAAATAAACTTTACATGATTGAAAGCCAAACAGAGCTATTCCAATGGACCCTCCTAAAGATAATGCATGTTGGACTCACCTGAGCATGCATGTATTCTCTGTATGGAGAGGGGAATAAGTGTGCAAAAAATTATAATTGTGCATGTTGAAAATTAATATGTCCAATATTTATTTCCCATTCCAGTATCAGAGGAGAGTCAGGACGCACCTATACCCATATGGTAGTCTGCTAGAATCACTGAAATCAGAGGATTTAGCCAACTTTGCTCTTCCATGTGAGGGCACTTTGTGTGCTCAGATACAGTAACAGATACAAGCGCATTTGTTATGGACTGCGGACGTGGACCCACTGTGCCAACTAACGAGTTTGGCTTAGGGTCAATCCTCAGCGCTTTATCCTTGAGGTTTCCTGGTATTGACCCTTTAGCCCCTATACAGGGATATGGACTTTGCTGCAGGTTACCGACAAGGCCACTACCTCCTGGAATAGTCCCAATGGCAGCTGACACACGGAGTTCAGAGACACCAGTGCAATGCACCAGGGCATTATGCAATATATGTAGGCTGAGGCAGGCCAAGGTCAGGGCAGACTGAGTTTGTGCACATCCGTGAAACTGTTCCGTGGTAAGGGCAGGCAGCAAAGGTTCAATATGGTAAACAATGTTTGGTGAAGGCACTCAGCGGATAATCAGAGTCAATGAACAGGTAGAGGTACAGTACATGGGCAGAAAAACAGAAAGCACACATTCACTGGCGCACTAGTATGCTGAGAGCCTCAAGCTCAGGCACCCTCCTTCTGGGAAGAGTGCCTAAAGTGCTCAAAAATAGCCATTGGCTAGGAAGCATTTGAATGTGTGTGTGCTGGTCTTTTAAAGGGTTGAGAGTGAGCACACGTACACCCTAAAGCACAGGTCGGGAGGTTTAGCACAAGATGCGCAGTCTGAGTACGCTGCTGTCAAGGATGCCAGTAGTGTTGCTGTCGGGACAGCGAGGCAGGATCACGGTAGGGTGTGTAGCGTGGCTCTGCAGCACTTAGGGGAGAGCGAAGCTGCAGCGGGCACACACCACCGGGAATAACAGTAACACAAAGCATTCTAGCACATCAATACAGTACCAGAATCCTAAATTCTGCATAGATATAGTAACAGAGATAAGCTTACTGCATATGTAAAGTTAAAAAAAGCAAGCTTACTGCACAGAGACCAAGACAGAGCCAAGCTTATTGCACAGAGACCAAGACAGAGCCAAGCTTACTGCACAGAGACCAAGACATAGCCAAGCTTACCGCACAGAGACCAAGACATAGCCAAGCTTACTGCACAGAGACCAAGACAGAACCAAGCTTACTGCACAGAGACCAAGACAGAGCCAAGCTTACTGCACAAAGACCAAGACAGAGCCAAGCTTACTGCACAAAGACCAAGACAGAGCCAAGCTTATTGCACAGAGACCAAGACATAGCCAAGCTTACTGCACAGAGACCAAGAAAGAACCAAGCTTACTGCACAGAGACCAAGACAGAGCCAAACTTATTGCACAGAGACCAAGACATAGCCAAGCTTACTGCACAGAGACCAAGACAGAGCCAAGCTTACTGCACAAAGACCAAGACAGAGCCAAGCTTACTGCATAGATTCCAAAACAGAGCCAAGCTTACTGCACAGAGACCAAGACAGAGCCAAGCTTAATACACAGAGACCAAGACAGAGCCAAGCTTACTGCACAGAGACCAAGACAGAGCCAAGCTTACTGCACAGAGACCAAGACAGAGCCAAGCTTACTGCACAGAGATCAAGACAGAGCCAAGCTTACTGCACAGAGACCAAGACAGAGCCAAGCTTATTGCACAGAGACCAAGACAGAGCCAAGCTTACTGCAAAGATACCAAGACAGAGCCAAGCTTACTGCACAGATACCAAGACAGAACCCAGCTTACTGCACAGGGACCAAGACAGAACGAAGCTTACTGCGCAGAGACCAAGACAGAGCCAAGCTTACTGCACAGAGACCAAGACAGAGACAAACTTCCTGCACAGAAACCAAGACAGAAACGAGCTTACTGCGCAGATACCAAGACATAGTCCAAGCTAACTGCACAGAGACCAAGACAGGGCCAGGCTTACTGCACAGATACCAAGACAGAGAAAAGCTTACTGCACAGAGACCAAGACAGAACCAAGCTTACTGCACAGAGATCAAGACAGAACCAAGCTTACTGCACAGAGACCAAGACAGAGCCAAGCTTATTGCACAGAGACCAAGACAGAGCCAAGCTTATTGCACAGAGACCAAGACAGAGCAAAGCTTACTGCACAGAGACAAAGACAGAGCCAAGATTACTGCACAGAGACCAAGACAGAGCCAAGCTTATTGAACAGAGATCAAGACAGAGCCAAGCTTACTGCATAGAGACCAAGACAGAGCCAAGCTTATTGCACAGATACCAAGATAGAACCCAGCTTACTGCACAGGGACCTAGACAGAACCAAGCTTACTGCGCAGAGACCAAGTCAGAGCCAAGCTTACTGCACAGAGACCAAGACAGAGCCAAGCTTACTGCACAGAAACCAAGACAGAAATGAGCTTACTGCACAGATACCAAGATAGAGCCAAGCTTACTGCACAGATACCAAAACAGATCCAAGCTTACTGCACAGAGACCAAGACAGAGCCAAGCTTACTGCAAAGATACCAAGACAGAGCCAAACTTACTGCACAGAGACCAAGAAAGTGCCAAGCTTAATGCACAAATACCAAGACAGAACCAAGCTTACTGCACAGAGACCAAGACAGAGCCAAGCTTACTGCACAGAGATCAAGACAGAGCCAAGCTTATTGCACAGAGATCAAAACAGAGCCAAGCTTACTGCAAAGATACCAAGACAGAGCCAAGCCTACTGCACAGATACCAAGACAGAACCCAGCTTACTGCACAAGGACCAAGACACAACCAAGCTTACTGAGCAGAGACCAAGACAGAGCCAAGCTTACTGCACAGAGACCAAGACAGAGCCAAGCTTACTGCACAGAAACCAAGACAGAAACGAGCTTACTGCACAGATACCAAGACAGAGCCGAGCTTACTGCACAGAGACCAAGACAAAAACTAGCTTACTGCATGGGTATAATAACAGCCAGTCTAAATGGATACAGTACCAGAAACAAACTTACTGCATAGGAGCATTGAGGGAACCAGAATTGGTACATAGAGAAAGTAAAATAATTAAAGGGGTTGTTTCACTTTATTAAGTCACATTAATCATGTAGACAAAGTTAATACAAGCCACTTACTAATATATTGTTATTATCCATATTGCTTCCTGTATTCATTTTTCTATCACATTATACACCGCTCGTTTCCATTGTTACAGACCACCCTGAAATTCATCAGTGGTGGCAGTGCTTGCACACTATAGGAAAAAGCATCAGCCTCTCTGGTGGCCAGTATAAGTTAAATCCACGACACTCCGAAAGTTATTTTGCAAAATAAAATTTCACATTTTAATTCTTAGTATACAGAATATCATTCATGTACATCCAGTGCAATTCATTTACATATAGTAAGTATTATGCCATATCAGATAATTCCCGAACGTTTCGGTCTGTGCGACCTTCTTCAGCGGGGTCTGTAGGCAGGGTGAGGAGGTCTGGTGGCCAGGACATGGGAGCGCGCATAGGCTAGTGTCACGGATGGTGTTGCAGAAAACTAGAAGACAACAAATGAAGATCCGACTGACTTGATCCCAAATTAAGAAACATAAGGGTGAGCCCTGTAAAAGCCCTAGCACTCTCCCTGACTTCTCAGCCCATGCAAAGATCTCTATGATAGATAATTGCATGTCCTCGTGCCTCGACTGTATGACACCTGAACACCCTATAATAGTGCGGGGACACGACCACCGGCTCCCTACACTTAATATGGAGGGAGTCAGGGTCACCTAGGATCAAGCCAACAGGAAAACACAAATAAAGGAACAGACTTATCTGTAGAAGCATCAGTTGCAGCATCCAGCATGAGCACAATCCAGGAAGTTGTATAAACTGCAAAGTGATGCAGTATGGGAGGGGATTTAAAGGGAAGCAATCAGTGCAACTAGATGACAACTGAGAGAGGGAAACGAGATGACAAAACGAAAGCAAAACAAAAGAACCTCAAGCAAGAGGTTCTGAAAGACGTCTTTCAGAGCTTCTCAGATATCTGGCGGTGACAGCTAGTGCTTTTTCCTATATTGTGCAAGTATGACCACGAATGATGGATTGCAGGGTGGTCTGTAACCATGGAAACAAGCAGTGTATAATGTGATGGAAAAATGAATCCAGCCAGTAAAGGAAGCAATAAGGAAAATCACAATACATTAGGGTTAGTGTATTTTTACTAACTTTCTCTACATGATAAATGCCATTTACTGTAGTGCACAATCCCTTTAAGCTTTCTGCATAGTACCAGAGCCAAGCTTATTGCTTATACAGTATATACTGTAACTAGCGATTGTCATCAGGTCGCAACAATTTTCAGCAAAAAAAAACAAAAAAACATCCAGACAAGTTTTCTGTAAAAATGTCTATGCTTTTGACCAAAATGTGAACCCATCACCGTACCCAGCCAAGACATGCGGGGATCAGAACTCATTGGAGAGTGGATTTATTTCTGTTCGGTATTGAATACATAGTAACACAATCAATGACTACGGTAAGAAGTGTGTGATAAATAGCCGGAGGAGGCATTAATACAGAATCTTTACCGACCACCCACAAAGCAGCCGTCCACATTACAAAGTACATAGCCTTGAGCAGCAGAAGCTCATTACACCTCCCTGCCATGCAGAACATTACACCTCCCTGCCATGCAGAACATTTTAATATTTGCTGATAAATTACAATAAGATTTGCCTGAAGTTACATTGAAGTTATTGTAATATCTTTTCCAGTTGACCAGTTCTGTGCTCATTCTTGTTATCTGTAATAAAGATCAGGATGCTGGACCGCTATCAACGGCGTCATTTGTCATGGGCGTAGCTTATATCACAGATTGCCATTGTCTATATCAAGAGCTATTTTAAAGGGGTTCTGTAGATTGTTTTAACTGATGGTCTATCCTCTGGAGAGATCATCAGCATCTAATCAGCGGAGGTCTGACACCCGGTAACCCCGCCGATCATCTGTTTGAGAAGTCATTCAAGTAAACGGAGCTTAGCCGCGCCCAGGACAGTTGATACTAGTTGTGACGTCACTGGGCCAGCGGTAAACAGTGAGAAGGCTGGAGCGCCGCTGCCTTCTCAAACAGCTGATCGGCGGGGGTCCCGGGAGTCGGACCCCCGCTGATCAGATGCTGATGATCTATCCAGAGGATAGATCATCAGTTAAAACAAACTGTAGAACCCATTTAAGGTATTTAATAGTGTTGGGCGCAAATATTCGAATAGCAATTTTGAATCACGAATATCGCCACTTTGAGAATTTGCAAAGATTTAGAATATAGTGCTATACACTCACCTAAAGAATTATTAGGAGCACCATACTAATACGGTGTTGGACCCCCTTTTGCCTTCAGAACTGCCTTAATTCTACGTGGCATTGATTCAACAAGGTGCTGATAGCATTCTTTAGAAATGTTGGCCCATATTGATAGGATGGCATCTTGCAATTGATGGAGATTTGAGGGATGCACATTCAGGGCACGAAGCTCCCGTTCCACCACATCCCAAAGATGCTCTATTGGGTTGAGATCTGGTGACTGTGGGGGCCATTTTAGTACAGTGAACTCATTGTCATGTTCAAGAAACCAATTTGAAATGATTCGAGCTTTGTGACATGGTGCATTATCCTGCTGGAAGTAGCCATCAGAGGATGGGTACATGATGGTCATGAGGGATGGCCAAATTCGGACTCTACCATTTGAATGTCTCAACAGAAATCGAGACTCATCAGACCAGGCAACATTTTTCCAGTCTTCAACAGTCCAATTTTGGTGAGCTCGTGCAAATTGTAGCCTATTTTTCCTATTTGTAGTGGAGATGAGTAGGGATGAGCGAACTCGAACTGTATAGTTCGGGTTCGTACCGAATTTTGGGGTGTCCGTGACACGGACCCGAACCCGGACATTTTCGTAAAAGTCCGGGTTCGGGTTCGGTGTTCGTCGCTTTCTTGGCGCTTTTGTGACGCTTTCTTGGCGCTTTTTGAAAGGCTGCAAAGCAGCCAATCAACAAGCGTCATACTACTTGCCCCAAGAGGCCGTCACAGCCATGCCTACTATTGGCATGGCTGTGATTGGCCAGAGCACCATGTGACCCAGCCTCTATTTAAGCTGGAGTCACATAGCGCCGCCCGTCACTCTGCTCTGATCAGTGTAGGGAGAGGTTGCGGCTGCGACAGTAGGGCGAGATTAGGCAGTGATTAACTCCTCCAAAGGACTTGATTAATCGATCGATCTGCAGCTGTGGATCATTGAGCTGCTGATCCTCAATTGCTCACTGTTTTTAGGCTGCCCAGACCGTTTGTCAGTCACTTTTTTCTGGGGTGATCGGCGGCCATTTTGTGTCTTGTGCGGTGCTGCGACCAAGTGCATCCAAGCTGCGACCAAGTGCATTTAACCCTCAATGGTGTGGTTGTTTTTTGGCTAAAGCCTACATCAGGGTGAAGCTGTCACACCAAGGGCATTTAACCAGCAATAGTCTGTTCATTTTTTGGCCATATACTACATCAGGGGCAAGCTGCGCCCGTCACCAAGTGCATTTAACCCTCAGTAGTGTGGTTGGTCAAGCTGTCACACCAAGTGCATTTAACCAGCAATAGTCTGTTCATTTTTTGGCCATATACTACATCAGGGGCAAGCTGCGCCCGTCACCAAGTGCATTTAACCCTCAGTAGTGTGGTTGGTCAAGCTGTCACACCAAGTGCATTTAACCAGCAATAGTCTGTTCATTTTTTGGCCATATACTACATCAGGGGCAAGCTGCGCCCGTCACCAAGTGCATTTAACCCTCAGTAGTGTGGTTGGTCAAGCTGTCACACCAAGTGCATTTAACCAGCAATAGTCTGTTCATTTTTTGGCCATATACTACATCAGGGGCAAGCTGCGCCCGTCACCAAGTGCATTTAACCCTCAGTAGTGTGGTTGGTCAAGCTGTCACACCAAGTGCATTTAACCAGCAATAGTCTGTTCATTTTTTGGCCATATACTACATCAGGGGCAAGCTGCGCCCGTCACCAAGTGCATTTAACCCTCAGTAGTGTGGTTGGTCAAGCTGTCACACCAAGTGCATTTAACCAGCAATAGTCTGTTCATTTTTTGGCCATATACTACATCAGGGGCAAGCTGCGCCTGTCACCAAGTGCATTTAACCCTCAGTAGTGTGGTTGGTCAAGCTGTGACACCAAGTGCATTTAACCAGCAATAGTGTGGTTATTTTTTGGCCATATCCCAGTCTAATTCTGTCACTAAATCCATACCGGTCACCCAGCGCCTAAATACTAGGCCTCAAATTTATATCCCGCTAAATCTGTCGTTACCGCTGTCCTGTTGTGGATGGGCAAGTTATTTAGTGTCCGTCAAAGCACATTTTTTGTTCTGGGTTGAAATACAATTCCCAATTTAGCAATTTCATAATTTAGTGGTTCCTGCTATATCAGAGCTATTTGAAATCTATCCCTAAAAGGGTATATAATATTCAAGGTGCACATAGGGTAATTCAGAATAACTTCACACACACCCGCTACTGTGTATTTCCAAGTCTAATTCTGTCACTAAACCCATACCTGTCACCCAGCGCCTAAATACTAGGCCTCAAATTTATATCCCGCTGAATTTGAATACAATACATTGGGCCAAATAATATTTTTGTTGTTGTGGTGAACCATAACAATGAGGAAAACATCTAGTAAGGGACGCGGACGTGGACATGGTCGTGGTGGTGTTAGTGGACCCTCTGGCGCTGGGAGAGGACGTGGCCGTTCTGCCACATCCACACGTCCTAGTGTACCAACTACCTCAGGTCCCAGTAGCCGCCAGAATTTACAGCGATATATGGTGGGGCCCAATGCCGTTCTAAGGGTGGTAAGGCCTGAGCAGGTACAGGCATTAGTCAATTGGGTGGCCGACAGTGGATCCAGCACGTTCACATTATCTCCCACCCAGTCTTCTGCAGAAAGCGCACAGATGGCGCCTGAAAACCAACCCCATCAGTCTGTCACATCACCCCCATGCATACCAGGGAAACTGTCTCAGCCTCAAGTTATGCAGCAGTCTCTTATGCTGTTTGAAGACTCCGCTGGCAGGGTTTCCCAAGGGCATCCAGCTAGCCCTTCCCCAGCGGTGGAAGACATAGAATGCACTGACGCACAACCACTTATGTTTCCTGATGATGAGGACATGGGAATACCACCTCAGCAGGTGCCAACTGCTGCGTCTTTCTGCAGTGTGCAGACTGAACAGGAGGTCAGGGATCAAGACTGGGTGGAAGACGATGCAGGGGACGATGAGGTCCTAGACCCCACATGGAATGAAGGTCGTGCCACTGACTTTCACAGTTCGGAGGAAGAGGCAGTGGTGAGACCGAGCCAACAGCGTAGCAAAAGAGGGAGCAGTGGGCAAAAGCAGAACACCCGCCGCCAAGAGACTCCGCCTGCTACTGACCGCCGCCATCTGGGACCGAGCACCCCAAAGGCAGCTTCAAGGAGTTCCCTGGCATGGCACTTCTTCAAACAATGTGCTGACGACAAGACCCGAGTGGTTTGCACGCTGTGCCATCAGAGCCTGAAGCGAGGCATTAACGTTCTGAACCTGAGCACAACCTGCATGACCAGGCACCTGCATGCAAAGCATGAATAGCAGTGGAGTAAACACCTTAATAACAAGGAAGTCACTCAGGCTCCCCCTGCTCCCTCTTCTGCTGCTGCCGCCTCGGCCTCTTCCTCTGCCTCTGGAGGAACGTTGGCACCTGCCGCCCAGCAAACAGGGGATGTACCACCAACACCACCACCACCTCCGTCACCAAGCGTCTCAACCATGTCACACGGCAGCGTTCAGCTCTCCATCTCACAAACATTTGAGAGAAAGCGTAAATTCCCACCTAGCCACCCTCGATCCCTGGCCCTGAATGCCAGCATTTCTAAACTACTGGCCTATGAAATGCTGTCATTTAGGCTGGTGGACACAGACAGCTTCAAACAGCTCATGTCGCTTGCTGTCCCACAGTATGTTGTTCCCAGCCGCCACTACTTCTCCAAGAGAGCCGTGCCTTCCCTGCACAACCAAGTATCCGATAAAATCAAGTGTGCACTGCGCAACGCCATCTGTAGCAAGGTCCACCTAACCACAGATACGTGGACCAGTAAGCACGGCCAGGGACGCTATATCTCCCTAACTGCACACTGGGTAAATGTAGTGGCAGCTGGGCCCCAGGCGGAGAGCTGTTTAGCGCACGTCCTTCCGCCGCCAAGGATCGCAGGGCAACATTCTTTGCCTCCTGTTGCCACCTCCTCCTTCTCGGCTTCCTCCTCCTCTTCTTCCACCTGCTCATCCAGTCAGCCACACACCTTCACCACCAACTTCAGCACAGCCCGGGGTAAACGTCAGCAGGCCATTCTGAAACTCATATGTTTGGGGGACAGGCCCCACACCGCACAGGAGTTGTGGCGGGGTATAGAACAACAGACCGACGAGTGGTTGCTGCCGGTGAGCCTCAAGCCCGGCCTGGTGGTGTGTGATAATGGGCGAAATCTCGTTGCAGCTCTGGGACTAGCCAATTTGACGCACATCCCTTGCTTGGCAGATGTGCTGAATTTGGTGGTGCAGAAGTTCATTCACAACTACCCCGACATGTCAGAGCTGCTGCATAAAGTGCGGGCCGTCTGTTCGCGCTTCCGGCGTTCACATCCTGCCGCTGCTCGCCTGTCTGCGCTACAGCGTAACTTCGGCCTTCCCGCTCACCGCCTCATATGCGACGTGCCCACCAGGTGGAACTCCACCTTGCACATGCTGGACAGACTGTGCGAGCAGCAGCAGGCCATAGTGGAGTTTCAGCTGCAGCACGCACGGGTCAGTCGCACTACAGAACAGCACCACTTCACCACCAATGACTGGGCCTCCATGCGAGACCTGTGTGCCCTGTTGCGCTGTTTCGAGTACTCCACCAACATGGCCAGTGGCGATGACGCCGTTATCAGCGTTACAATACCACTTCTATGTCTCCTTGAGAAAACACTTAGGGCGATGATGCAAGAGGAGGTGGCCCAGGAGGAGGAAGAAGGGTCATTTTTAGCACTTTCAGGCCAGTCTCTTCGAAGTGACTCAGAGGGAGAATTTTTGCAACAGCAGAGGCCAGGTACAAATGTGGCCAGCCAGGGCCCACTACTGGAGGACGAGGAGGACGAGGATGAGGAGGAGGTGGAGGAGGATGAGGATGAAGCATGGTCACAGCGGGGTGGCACCCAACGCAGCTCGGGTACATCACTGGTGCGTGGCTGGGGAGAAAGGCAGGACAATGACGATACGCCTCCCACAGAGGACAGCTTGTCCTTACCCCTGGGCAGCCTGGCACACATGAGCGACTACATGCTGCAGTGCCTGCGCAACGACAGCAGAGTTGCCCACATTTTAACCTGTGCGGACTACTGGGTTGCCACCCTGCTGGATCCATGCTACAAAGACAATGTGCCCACCTTACTTCCTGCACTGGAGCGTGATAGGAAGATGCGCGAGTACAAGCGCACGTTGGTAGACGCGCTACTGAGAGCATTCCCAAATGTCACAGGGGAACAAGTGGAAGCCCAAGGCCAAGGCAGAGGAGGAGCAAGAGGTCGCCAAGGCAGCTGTGTCACGGCCAGCTCCTCTGAGGGCAGGGTTAGCATGGCAGAGATGTGGAAAAGTTTTGTCAACACGCCACAGCTAACTGCACCACCACCTGATACGCAACGTGTTAGCAGGAGGCAACATTTCACTAACATGGTGGAACAGTACGTGTGCACACCCCTCCACGTACTGACTGATGGTTCGGCCCCATTCAACTTCTGGGTCTCTAAATTGTCCACGTGGCCAGAGCTAGCCTTTTATGCCTTGGAGGTGCTGGCCTGCCCGGCGGCCAGCGTTTTGTCTGAACGTGTATTCAGCACGGCAGGGGGCGTCATTACAGACAAACGCAGCCGCCTGTCTACAGCCAATGTGGACAAGCTGACATTCATAAAAATGAACCAGGCATGGATCCCACAGGATCTGTCCGTCCCTTGTCCAGATTAGACATTAACTACCTCCCCTTAACCATATATTATTGGACTCCAGGGCACTTCCTCATTCAATCCTATTTTTATTTTCATTTTACCATTATATTGCGAGGCTAACCAAAGTTTAATGAACCTCTCCTCTGTCTGGGTGCCGGGGCCTAAATATATGCCAATGGACTGTTGCAGTGGTGGCTGACGTGAAGCCTGATTCTCTGCTATGACATGAAGACTGATTCTCTGCTGACATGAAGCCAGATCCTCTGTTACGGGACCTCTCTCCTCTGCCTGTGTGCTGGGCCTAAATATATGCCAATGGACTGTTGCAGTGGTGGCTGACGTGAAGCCTCATTCTCTGCTATGACATGCAGACTAATTCTCTGCTGACATGAAGCCAGATTGCCTGTTACGGGACCTCTCTCCTCTGCCTGGGTGCTGGGCCTAAATTTATGAAAATGGACTGTTGCAGTGGTGGTTGACGTGAAGCCTGATTTTCTGCTATGACATGCAGACTGATTCTCTGCTGACATGAAGCCAGATCCTCTGTTAAGGGACCTCTCTCCTCTGCCTGTGTGCTGGGCCTAAATATATGCCAATGGACTGTTGCAGTGGTGGCTGACGTGAAGCCTCATTCTCTGCTATGACATGCAGACTAATTCTCTGCTGACATGAAGCCAGATTGTCTGTTACGGGACCTCTCTCCTCTGCCTGGGTGCTGGGCCTAAATATATGCCAATGGACTGTTGCAGTGGTGGCTGACGTGAAGCCTCATTCTCTGCTATGACATGCAGACTAATTCTCTGCTGACATGAAGCCAGATTGTCTGTTACGGGACCTCTCTCCTCTGCCTGGGTGCTGGGCCTAAATATATGCCAATGGACTGTTGCAGTGGTGGCTGACGTGAAGCCTGATTCTCTGCTATGACATGCAGACTGATTCTCTGCTGACATGAAGCCAGATCGTCTGTTACGGGACCTCTCTGCTCTGCCTGTGTGCTAGGCCTAAATATATGCCAATGGACTGTTGCAGTGGTGGGTGACGTGAAGCCTCATTCTCTGCTATGACATGCAGACTGATTCTCTGCTGACATGAAGCCAGATCCTCTGTTACGGGACCTCTCTCCTCTGCCTGTGTGCTGGGCCTAAATATATGCCAATGGACTGTTGCAGTGGTGGCTGATGTGAAGCCTCATTCTCTGCTATGACATGCAGACTAATTCTCTGCTGACATGAAGCCAGATTGTCTGTTACGGGACCTGTCTCCTCTGCCTGGGTGCTGGGCCTAAATTTATGCCAATGGACTGTTGCAGTGGTGGCTGACGTGAAGCCTCATTCTCTGCTATGACATGCAGACTAATTCTCTGCTGACATGAAGCCAGATTGTCTGTTACGGGACCTCTCTCCTCTGCCTGGGTGCTGGGCCTAAATTTATGAAAATGGACTGTTGCAGTGGTGGGTGACGTGAAGCCTGATTCTCTGCTATGACATGAAGACTGATTCTCTGCTGACATGAAGCCAGATCCTCTGTTACGGGACCTCTCTCCTCTGCCTGTGTGCTGGGCCTAAATATATGCCAGTGGACTGTTGCAGTGGTGGCTGATGTGAAGCCTCATTCTCTGCTATGACATGCAGACTAATTCTCTGCTGACATGAAGCCAGATTGTCTGTTACGGGACCTCTCTCCTCTGCCTGGGTGCTGGGCCTAAATTTATGAAAATGGACTGTTGCAGTGGTGGCTGACGTGAAGCCTGATTCTCTGCTATGACATGAAGACTGATTCTCTGCTGACATGAAGCCAGATTGTCTGTTACGGGACCTCTCTCCTCTGCCTGGGTGCCGGGGCCTAAATATCTGAGAATGGACTGTTCCAGTGGTGGGTTACGGGAAGCCAGATTCTCTGCTATGGGACCTCTCTCCAATTGATTTTGGTTAATTTTTATTTATTTAATTTTTATTTTAATTCATTTCCCTATCCACATTTGTTTGCAGGGGATTTACCTACATGTTGCTGCCTTTTGCAGCCCTCTAGCCCTTTCCTGGGCTGTTTTACAGCCGTTTTAGTGCCGAAAAGTTCGGGTCCCCATTGACTTCAATGGGGTTCGGGTTCGGGACAAAGTTCGGATCGGGTTCGGATCCCGAACCCGAACATTTCCGGGAAGTTCGGCCGAACTTCTCGAACCCGAACATCCAGGTGTTCGCTCAACTCTAGAGATGAGTGGTACCCGGTGGGGTCTTCTGCTGTTGTAGCCCATCCGCCTCAAGGTTGTGCGTGTTGTGGCTTCACAAATGCTTTGCTGCAGACCTCGGTTGTAACGAGTGGTTATTTCAGTCAATGTTGCTCTTCTATCAGCTTGAATCAGTTGGCCCATTCTCCTCTGACCTCTAGCATCAACAAGGCATTTTCGCCCACAGGACTGCCGCATACTGGATGTTTTTCTCTTTTCACACCATTCTTTGTAAACCCTAGAAATGGTTGTGCGTGAAAATCCCAGTAACTGAGCAGATTGTGAGACCGGCCCGTCTGGCACCAACAACCATGCCATGCTCAAAATTGCTTAAATCACCTTTCTTTCCCATTCTGACATTCAGTTTGGAGTTCAGGAGATTGTCTTGACCAGGACCACAACCCTACATGCATCGAAGCAACTGCCATGTGATTGGTTGACTAGATAATCGCATTAATGAGAAATAGAACAGGTGTTCCTAATAATTCTTTAGGTGAGTGTATAGTGATATAGTGGAGCTGATAGGGTCCAGTGCAGGGTGTTAGGCACTGTGATAGGGATTACTGTCCATACAGCAGAGCTTGCTAAGAGCTCATTTGCATCCCTTTCCTCCCAGAATTCCAGAGGAACATGTATGGCCTATAAGTCTCCTCACGCTGATTAAGGCGCTCTCTCCCTAAAGAGAGATAGTATCCCACTAACTGCTGTCCATACATACATGCTACAGACAAAGCTCTGATGTCACAACAATACTTAGTGCGCCAATCAGTAATATGTAGTCAGACCTGCTAAAATGTGAAGTTGCACGTATTGTGCCAAAATATGCGCATCATTAATTGCCGATTGGCGCAATCACGAATATATTGGAGCACTCTATCTGCATATAAAGCTATTGTAACGCTCTGCCGTGCCGACCATTTTCTCCAGTCTCAGGAAACTTCTAGCAGCTTGGAAAATGTAGCAACAGTGACCCGCGCCTCTATTGCACGCAATACACGAATATTACATTGGCGATTTTCAGAATCAAGAAAATAATTGTGAATTTGCGAATATGACTAATATTCGCCTAAATATTTGTGAAATATCACGAATTTAAATATTGCCCCTGCCGCTCATCACTAGTATTTAACTCTAAATGGGGTCACACAAGATAATTTCATGGTCACATGTAAGGATGTAAAGTGTAAGAAATGCTTTTTCTTGTTGCTCTCATCAAGTGGGGTTTTCCACGACTTTTATTCCGATGACGTCTTCTCTGCATGAGTCATCAGTATTCTGATCGATGGGGATCTTACACCGGGACCCCTGCCAATTAGCTGTTTAAGAAGGCACTGGTGCTCGCAGTAGCGCCAAGGACTTCTGCAGTGGAATTCGGGATAAATTAGATTAGCTGAGAAGCTGAATATCCTTGGTTTCATGGTAGCAAATCGATTTATCCTGAAAAAGTGTAAAAAGCGAAAAAAAATAAACATACTTACCTCCTCCTCGTGACGGGCCGGACGCTGCCATCTTTATTGAAGATCTCGGCCGAAATCCCATGCGTGGTGACGTATGACGACACCATGCCGTTGCAAGCAAATGGAGACAGTCAGTATGATAAAAAAATAAAAATTCTGTTAATTTTACACCGTTTTACTCTCAGATGCCGCGATCATGTATGAGGGGTACAATGATGGGGAGCGGCGCTATCACAGCTCCCTGTCATTGCACCCGCTACTTACAAAAAAAAGTAATTTGTCATGAAGCAAATTGTTTGGTAAAATTCGGCAAAGCAGCCGAAACTAATTTTCAAAAATTTCACTCAAAATCTCTAGTCACATGGCCCAGGTACAGCTCAGCCCCATAGAAGTGAATGAGGCTGAGCGTGATACCAAGCACGGCCCCTATACAATGTATGGAGCTGTGCTTGGTGAGAATGAAGAAGGCTGTGGCGCTCACAGGGGTCTCGGGGCCTTCTCAAAAGCTGATTGGCGGGGGTCCTGAGCGTCGGACCCCCACCATTCAGACACTGATGACCTATCCAGAAACATTTTTGGAAAACCCTTTTAAGATATATGGAGAAGAGAACCAAGGGCAGTTAGTGCCAGTCTGCAGCTACTAAAGCCATCATTGTTAATGGTCGCATCGAAAGGGCTCTAATGAGTTGAAGGGATGCTCAATGATGAATTTATAGACAGTAACACAATCTATAAATAAGAACTGGAATAAGAGGAATAAGTCAAAAGATTGGAAGATGTATAATGTGGACAACATAGTCCTGAATGTCTTACATGTCTTGAGAGACACACACAACCATGTTCCAAAGCATGACTAATTTACAGTACATTTGGACATTTAAAGGGGTTTTCCAGGACCCAGCGGAGAGATATAGGAGAAATGGTTCTGGTGCTGTCCACAGCAGATGACATCCCTTCCATGGCTAAGGCCAGAAACCTGCTATAGGACGTGACGTCAGCAGAAGCTGAACGTCATAGGACCAGGTTCCCGAGCACTTGATCCATACAACCTCAGCACTGTAACTATATTGCAGACTTCTTCAAGATGGGTCTGGCTCGCTTTGTTCACAATGACAGCATCTCATAGACTGTAACAAAAAAAACAGATTTTTCAACTAATAAGCCCATTTAAGAGAATGATTTTTGACCACATTGATTTTGAAGCTCTATTGTCACCAACTTGATGCAATATACTAACAGTACTTGAACTAAAACCAATCAATGCCAATCTGCAGCCTCAAAAGCCAGCACTAATAATGTCTTTTTTAACCAAATCAGCTGTGAAACCAAGAAGAAAGCTGAATCGGCAGACAGTAATGTGATCAATCCCTAAGAACTCTGTAGAATGAGAAGATCCATGGCGTACATACTGCTATCCTGCCATCTTCCATCCAGATAAGATATATACAAGGCTTTGAGTCCCGGAAGCAGTTCATTACACTCTGCTCCGGGCTTCTTTCTGTCACCATTTGAATAAAATATCACTTCCCTGGAAATATATCGTAGTTATCTGAATATCACGAAGGACACATTGTATCAATTCTGTATTCATTATCCCACCTATTAAAGACCTGGATAAGTCATTTGTCAAGGGTTAACGCTTCCCCGATATCTATTATCTCCAACAGCAAGAGGATTTGTGCTCACAAGTTGTGAGAAATGAGAGTTGTAGCTGGATACTATGGAGAAACCAGGTCCTTCAACCTCCTAACAGTCACATGAAAATTGGAAAAATGACCTCCCAAAAATGTTATATTGTAGATTTTTAAAGTGTGTCTGTATGTAGTCAATCTTGTTGGCGCACAACTCAGGGGACACAAGCATTTTTAACTCCTTAGTGACATAATTAATTTTAGCCTCAAGGACCAATAATAAATTATTTTTCTATTTTAGGGGGTTAGTTGCTGACCATGGGTCAGTAAAAAAATCATGGGGACATGTACTACTTTGATCCGTGATGCAGACCAAGCACACCCAATGAAGTTTATGGGTCAGTGAAAATTGCTGACACACATCCGTGTTGTGTCTGTGTTGCGTCCGTTTTTCACTGAAGACTGAGATTCTTTGGAAGTTAATTTTCAGCTGAGCAACATCAGTTAATTACAGATGACACACAGGTTTTAAAAACCGACACGCGGACCAACCACGGATCTATCACGGACATTTTCACGGATGAAACACTGACACGTAAATGTGAACGAGGCCTCAAGAGAAGGGGGGCGTCTGCTTTAACTGCTCATATCTATGGTTTGGTAGCAGCAAGAGATATGGTCTTTGTATTGTTAGAAATTGCTGACATTCCAAGCTTTCAAACAATACCAGAATGACAGCAATATCTTCAGTACATGGGAAGTTATCACTGTTAGAAATCGGAATGCAGCACATGCAGCTGAAAGTGAAAGTAAAAGCAGATTTTACCCCCAATTATTCCGGACTCAATTTTTAGCAGTGATATCTCCTGCTTATCGTGGCTAATGCTGTCATTTTGGTCTTATATGGAATGCCAGCCGTGCTTCTATCTGCTACCAATTAGGAGATATCAGCAGCTAAAGCAGCCCCCCTCCCTCCACTTCTGCCTGAGCCCAGCTCAGGCAGAACATTTAAGTACTTTTCCCAAAGCCAATGTTGAGCTCGGGCAAAACAGGTGGTTAAAGGGGTTTTCTGGTTACACAACAAAAACAATTAACACCAGCATTCACCTGTACTACACTATAGAAATCAGATGATAAAGTTCTGAATGCATTTGACTCCTCCAGCATAATTGAGATCTGTGACCCGCACCCTGACTCTTTACATCTCAGCGCAAGACTCACAGGGAGTGTCTGTAGCATCCGGCCTCTGCTTCTCCTTCCCCTCCAAGCTGGAAAATCCCAGATTCAAGCCTCATTAGTATTCACTTCAATGCATATAGGTTGGGGGAAGGACCTTCTTCCAGCATATAGACATTTATTAAAGAAATTATCTGCCAGAACTTCATCAGGATATGAACCACAGACCTTCTGTATGGCAGATAAAAGAGCTACCACTATACTACGGACCTGCTCAGACTTTTCTGTGCTAAAATGAGCTTTTCTTTACAGGCAAAACACTAAATAAATTGTATATTACTGAAAGGAAGAGGAAAAATCACCATGAATAATGTGTTCATTATATTGTACACCTTATTATGATTACAGGGATACCAAATACTGTTTTGTGATATTCCATACTAAGTATGTTACAATTTTTTAATGGATTTGGCTTTAGGTTTATTTTTTAGTAACAATAACTTTGTAGAATATTGTAACTTTTACCATAAAAGAAAAAAGCTGGAAAGTAAATATTCTATTTTTCTGCCATAACTTTTGAAGACTATTTTACAGGTCTCAGGGAGATTAGAACCCCAGACCTTCTAATTAGTAGATGATAACCTTGGTGTTTCCTTTCGGAATACCCCTTTAATCTAGTTACATGCTGTCCATTCCTACATTGTCTTGAGGGATATTTACATGGTCTTCAGTGCTCAGAACTACACATTATATAGTAATATTCTATAGAGTCAAAATGTCATTTGGATATTTAGATTATTTTGTTCATTTTTTGTAAATACAAGCATCTACCAAAAAAAAAGATTAAAAAAATTAATTTGTTAAAAAGTAAAGTTGAGTTCAAGAGAAGGTTTTGAAACCATGGCCAGAGTAAATTGTGTTAGTACCGTACATTAGAAGAAAAGAAAGTCCAGCAGCTCTCACCGTACATTGTTTCATGGTCGGACTATGGGCAATCAATGGCTGTCTGCTGCCTCGAAAGCCATCACCAATAATGTCTTGGGTGAAAAGAGCCCTGACTTAAACCAAGAATAGTGAATTTTGATCAATAAATAAATAATAGCTCTTGAATAGGAAGCTTGATCATGTATTATAGATTGTTATCCCCCCATCTTCCATCCACATCTAGATCATGCATGGGCTCCTCAGGGCCAGAAGCAGCTTATTACACCGGCTGATTTGCATCACCATTTGAACACTGACTGATATTAATAAAATAATACTTGCCTGAAACAATACTGTAGTTCATGATTATCGCTGGGGATACATCTTTATCAATTCCGCATTCATTATCGTAGGCACTACAGACCTGGAGGCTGAATATCTGTCAATGAAGATGCTTTGGGTCATTTGTCATGGAACCACAGATGTCTCTATTCCAGATCTGCACTGGGACCGTTAATATTTAACTTGTTTATACAGTAGATGGATTTCATAAGATGTCTCTGTATTTACTGGTGATACAAAGCTCTGGAGTGCTATGGATATTGCCATGCTGTGCAAAAGTTTTAGGCAGGTGTAAAATGTAAGAATGCTTTTGAAAATAGTCTAATAGTTTTAAAGGGATTTTCTGAGACTTTAATACTGGTGACCTATCCTCAAGATGCATTGATTGGAAGCCGTCTGGCACCAGGAGAGGTATAGAGTGGGCTCGGCATGCATGTTGGTAAATGTATTCCCTGGATTTAATGGAGGACATTATGGCACAAAAAATGGTAACAGGCAGAGTGGACCCAGCATGCATGTGGAACCTGCATTCCCTGAATTTTACGGTGGCCATACGTACATAAAAGGTAGTTTTTAGTGTTATGTTCCCATTTTATAGAGATTGCCTAGACGCCGGCAGACGGGCCCAAATAATCTTGTACAAAATGTATTTGCCAAGAATCTAAAATTTACAAAATAAGCATAGCATTAGCACCAGAATATTTTCTATACCTATGGCATTATTGCACGTAATTTGTGTTTGCAGAGTGCTGTTGCATTGTGTGTTTATTCTTCTTTTCTATCCTCAAGATAGGTCATCAGTATCTGATCAGTGGGGATCTGACACTCGGGACCCCCGCTGATCAGCTGTTTAATAAGGTACAGGTGCTCACAGCTTAGTTTAGGCCAGTGACATCATGTTCATCCATCACAGCCACTGTATAATGTACGGCACTGTGCCTCGTGAGCAGGGACGAGACAACGGTGGTCCTGCGAGTGCCAGTGTCTTCTCCAACAGCTAATAGGCAGGGGTGCCCTGTGTTGGACCCCCACCGATCAGATACTGATGACCTATCCTGAGGTCATGTCTTGGAAAACCATTTAAATGTTTTCTGCAGCAGGACAACAACCCCAAACATCCAGCCAATGTTATTAAGAACTATCTTCAGTGTGAAGAAGGAGTTCTAGAAGTTATGATTTGGCCCCCACAGAGCCCTGATATCAACATCAGCCAGTCTGTCCGGGATTACATGAGAAGACAGAAGGATCAGGGCAAGCCTACATCTGTGCTTAGTCCTCCAAGATGTCTGGAACCACCTCTTTGCCAAGTTCCTTCAAAAACTGTGTGAAAGTGGCGGTCACCCCAAATACTGATTGGGTTAAGATTTCTCTTTCTTTATTCACTTTATACTCTAAATGAAAAATTACTGGGCGAGTTTATATTAAAAGGGAAACAAGGCATAGCACAGAAGCAATCTAGAAAAGTACAAGGACAACCTCTGCATGGAGTTTGTATGTTCTCCCTGTGTTTGTGGGTTTCCTCCGGGTTCTCTGGTTTCCTCCCACACTCCACACACATAGTGATAAGGATTGTGAGCTCCATTGGGGACAACCTCATGCTAATGCCTGTAAAGCGCTGCAGAATATGTCAGCACTATATAAGTGAGTAAATAAATAAGTATAGTATATGATGTACATATGAATTAATATCACACCTAAATTTAAAAATATGAGGTGCTTAGCAAATATATTTTGATCAAAAATATCTGGGACCATCCACCAACAGCAAGGTGACCTCAATTTGAATAGGAACTTAACTCTAAACCTGCCTCTATGTGTTCACAGGCATCTATAATTAAAGGACAGCGGAATAAAAAGAACAAAAACACTGCGACTGCTACAGTTATTACCTCTCCAGCTGAGCAGATTATGACCTGTAGCACAACACCTGGTAGGACGCAGTGTATTTAAGCTCTGGCAAGTGGACTGCAGCCATAGACTCTACTAGAGCACCTGCAGTGAATACATATCGCACTGAATGAGTGCAACGCTGCAGTACCAGGTAATGTATCACAGAAAATTCAATACTGGGTGATATATTCACTATTCTCTGAATAATTTGCAGAATTTTGACATCATGAACTGATCAGAGTGTTTGCTGTGAGTGAATGTATTATAGAACACTACATCTGCATTAGAGATGAGCGAACCTTTCAAGATTCGGTTTGTTTCAGGTTTGACCAATTTTTTAAAATATTCTGGGAGAGAGAAAAAGACAAAGAAAAAGAAATACAGAAAGAGAGACTCTTTCTCATTACGGAGAGCCCTTAGTATGGGGGGTACGTGTGCACAGTATTGTAGGCCAGCCGATGCCCCTCTGGGTTTCTGAGAAAGATATTATTTTTTCTAAGGCTATCTGATGCCAGCAGATGTTAGACATGATAATCTTCATATATTTTCCCCAGAAACCAAGAAGAGCGTTGTATAGCCTACAGTCAGGGCCGTCTTTAATATTGATTGGACCCTGGGAAAAAATGTACTTGGGCCCCCTGGATCCCGCCTTCCCACACCTTAGCAGGCAATCACGCCCTCCACCACAACACACACACAAAAAACCCACACACCTGGTAGAGTCCAGTGAATGACTGTGAATACTTCCAGTTCTGAAGACTCCAGCGGCTCAGGATCAGTGCTCTGGGCAGCTGGGCTCAGGCTGGAAGTGGGCACCGCTCTGCAGGAAGGAGACCAGGGCTCGGCTCACCGTAGTGTTACAGTGCACACCAGCACCCCACAGTATGCAGTATAGCACCCTATAGTATACAGCACCACACAGTATGCAGTATAGCACCCCACACTATACAGTACCCCACAGTATATAGTAGAGCAGTATAGCAGCCCACAGTATACAACATCTCACAGTATACAACACCTCACTGTATACAGCACCCCAACCTATACATGATACAGCCCCCCACACTATACAGTACAGCAGTATAGCACTCCACACTATACCGCACCCACAGTATACAGACCCCCACAGTATACAGTACAGCAGTATAGCACTCCACAATATACAGGCCCCCACACTATACAGGCCCCCCTATACTATACAGGCCCCCCCACACTATACAGCCCCCCCCCACAGTATACAGGCCCCCACACAGTATACAGTCCCCCACACAGTATACAGACCCCCACACAGTATACAGCCCCCCCACACAGTATACAGCCCCCCCACACAGTATACAGCCCCCCCACACAGTATACAGCCCACCACAGTATACAGGCCCCCACACAGTATACAGCCCACCACACAGTATACAGGCCCCCACACAGTATACAGGCCCCCCACAGTATACAGCCCACCACACAGTATACAGCCCCCCCACACAGTATACAGCCCCACCACACAGTATACAGCCCACCACACAGTATAAGGCCCCCACACAGTATACAGCCCCCCACACAGTATACAGCCCCCCACACAGTATATAGCCCCCCACAGAGTATACAGCCCCCCCACACAGTATACAGCCCACCACACAGTATACAGCCCACCACAGTATACAGGCCCCCACACAGTATACAGGCCCCCACACAGTATACAGGCCCCCACACAGTATACAGCCCACCACACAGTATACAGGCCCCCTCACAGTATACAGCCCCACCACACAGTATACAGCCCCACCACAGAGTATACAGCCCACCACACAGTATAAGGCCCCACACAGTATAAGGCCCCCACACAGTAAACAGCCCCCCCACACAGTATACAGCCCACCACACAGTATAAGGCCCCCCACAGTATACAGGCCCCCCCACAGTATACAGGCCCCCACACAGTATACAGCCCCCCACACAGTATGCAGCACCTCAAACTATACACGATACAGCCCCCCACCATATACAGTACAGCAGTATAGCACTCCACACTATACCGCACCCACAGTATACAGCCCACCACACAGTATACAGCCCCCCCACACAGTATACAGCCCAACCACACAGTATACAGCCCCACCACACAGTATACAGGCCCCCCACAGTATACAGCCCACCACACAGTATTCAGCCCCCCCACACAGTATACAGCCCCACCACACAGTATACAGCCCACCACACAGTATACAGCCCACCACACAGTATAAGGCCCCCACACAGTATACAGCCCCCCACACAGTATACAGCCCCCCCACAGAGTATACAGCCCCCCCACACACAGTATACAGCCCACCACACAGTATACAGCCCACCACAGTATACAGGCCCACACAGTATACAGGCCCCCACACAGTATACAGCCCACCACACAGTATACAGGCCCCCACACAGTATACAGCCCCACCACACAGTATACAGCCCCACCACACAGTATACAGCCCACCACACAGTATAAGGCCCCACACAGTATAAGGCCCCACACAGTATAAGGCCCCCACACAGTAAACAGCCCCCCCACACAGTATACAGCCCACCACACAGTATAAGGCCCCCCCACAGTATACAGGCCCCCACACAGTATACAGCCCCCCACACAGTATACAGCACCTCAAACGATACACAATACAGCCCCCCACCATATACAGTACAGCAGTATAGCACTCCGCACTATACCGCACCCACAGTATACAGGCCCCCCACAGTATACAGCCCACCACACAGTATACAGGCCCCCACACAGTATACAGCCCACCACACAGTATACAGGCCCCCACACAGTATACAGCCCCCCACACACAGTATACAACCCTCCCCACACAGTATACAGCCCACCACACAGTATACAGGCCCCCACACAGTATACAGGCCCACACACAGTATACAGCCCCACACAGTATACAGCACCTCAAACTATACACGATACAGCCCCCCACCATATACAGTACAGCAGTATAGCACTCCGCACTATACCGCACCCACAGTATACAGGCCCCCCACAGTATACAGCCCACCACACAGTATACAGGCCCCCCACACAGTATACAGCCCACCACACAGTATACAGGCCCCCACACAGTATACAGCCCCCCCACACAGTATACAACCCTCCCCACACAGTATACAGCCCACCACACAGTATACAGGCCCCCACACAGTATACAGGCCCCCACACAGTATACAGCCCACCACACAGTATACAGCCCACCACACAGCATACATCCCCCACAGTATACAGGCCCCCACAGTATACAAGCCCCACACAGTATACAGCCCCACATAGTATACAGCCCACCACACAGTATACAGCCCCCCACACAGTATACAGCCCCACCACACAGTATACAGCCCACCACACAGTATAAGGCCCCCACACAGTATACAGACCCCCACACAGTATACAGCCCCCCACACAGTATATAGCCCCCACAGAGTATACAGCCCCCCCCACACAGTATACAGCACACCACACAGTATACAGCCCACCACAGTATACAGGCCCCCACACAGTATACAGGCCCCCACACAGTATACAGCCCCACCACACAGTATACAGCCCCACCACACAGTATACAGCCCCACCACACAGTATACAGCCCACCACACAGTATAAGGCCCCACACAGTATAAGGCCCCACACAGTAAACAGCCCCCCCACACAGTATACAGCCCACCACACAGTATAAGGCCCCCCACAGTTTACAGGCCCCCCACAGTATACAGGCCCCCACACAGTATACAGCCCCCCCACACAGTATACAGCACCTCAAACTATACACGATACAGCCCCCCACCATATACAGTACAGCAGTATAGCACTCCACACTATACCGCACCCACAGTATACAGGCCCCCCACAGTATACAGCCCCCCACACAGTATACAGGCCCCCCACACAGTATACAGCCCACCACACAGTATACAGCCCCCCACACAGTATACAGCCCCCCCCACACAGTATACAACCCTCCCCACACAGTATACAACCCACCACACAGTATACAGGCCCCCACACAGTATACAGCCCACCACACAGTATACATCCCCCACAGTATACAGGCCCCCACAGTATACAGGCCCCACACAGTATACAGCCCCACATAGTATACAGCCCACCACACAGTATACAGTCCCACACAATATACAGCCCCCCACAGTATACAGGCCCCCACACAATATACAGCACCCCACTATACAGTAGTTTACAGTATATTAACATAACAGCCCCTGTCACCTTTTTCTGATGTAATCTTCACACAAAAAAGCTCCACAGTTAACTTCTGCAACACTCCTGATAGGACCTGTGATGACCTCATAGCCATGTGACCAGTAATTGCTAGGTTACTGGTCACATGGTGATGATGTCATTAAGGTCCTAGATCACAATGTTAAAGTACACAGACAGCTTGACACCTGGGGCAGTAGCTAGCAGGGCTCAAGAGGCAGCTGCCTTGGGCCCCCCAGGAGCAACTGGGCCCGGGGCAGCTGCCCCTTTTGCCCCTTGGTAAAGACGGCCCTGCCTACAGTAGTCATGACGTATATCAACTGGTCTTCATAATAGAAATAGAACCACAAAGAAATTGGCCTTGTGTGAATCTGAGCTTTTGGAGAAATTTGGAATGAACTGAAAAGCTAAACTGGTAGAATCGATTTGCTCATCCTTAGTCTGCATGAGTGGGATTCTGGAATACTAAATTACCATCAAGAAATAATCTGAATATCCCAGTGAAGCAATACTGTAAGTTTGACTTAAACTCTAGCATTCCCCGGATATATATTTGTTTTGGGGGGAATCTTTTGACATCACCAATATTAGCTGAATGTATCTGGGATATTCATAATAATACAATGACTACAGCACCATCCGTATCGCCATGATTCTAATACTGGAAGAAGCATAAATCTCAACACCGTCCGGACACATTGTTGAAGAATAATAATATTCATGATACTATTCCAATTGTAGACTTGGCCACTCACAGTCAAACCCTCATTACAGTGATAGCAAACAAGGATACTACGAAATATACTACTAACATTACTCCTCACCAGCACTTATAATCTTTTTTTTTCTACTCTAGGGGGATCTTTTCTTCTTTAATTTAATTTTATTTTATATTATATTATTTTTTAGACTAAATCTTACCTTTTGGACTTAGTTTACTTTTAAGAGAACTAATAATATGAACACTTTAAAGCTAATAGTGTAAACAAATATATATATATATATATATATATATATATATATTTATATATATAACCCTAGGGTAACTGTGTGAGTAAATTTACATCCCTGGTCACAGGGTCTCAATAATCCTAGTCTTGTATTCTGTGTTCTGTCCTTGCTCAATTATTCCAAGGTAATAAGATTATGCTAAACTAGTGTATTCAGTGTCAATCTGCAACTCCTAGAGCTGCTATAATATCTTCCAACAAATTGTTACCAATGAGTCTAACAAAGTGTCAGACTGAGTCTATAGATAGTGACAAAAAAAATCAATAAACAGGAACTCGGGAAGAAGTCACCTGGAGATCTATTATGAATAGGTCGATCCAGCAATGACACATGCGAGTGACCTTGAGTGTTTGAGTATGCAGAAATTATTTCAATCATTTGCATGGATACGTAGGCTATAGGAAGGAGGAAAATAAGAAAAAAAATATTTTTCATCACCTCATATCAGATCCTAAGATCAGACCCCATAAATATCAGGACATTACATCAGACCCCCATATCAGCCCTCTGTGTCAGACCCCCAACAGACCCTCAGATCAGCCCTTTTCTTTTAGACCCCAACAGACCCTCAGATCAGCCCTATTCTTTCAGACTCCCATCAGACTAAAATAAAAAAACTTCCTTACCTCTCCTGCACCGCGGCTCCGCTCCGCAGTATATGTGGGGTTAAACAGAGGGGCCTTTGCCTTCCAATCAGAGCCCCCGCAGTGAAATAGAGGGACTCCAATCGGTTGCAATGGCAGCCTGGGACCTTATGGAGGTTCTCACGTCTGTGATGGCTAACTGCCTAATAGCTGTACCCGAGGCAGCCTTTAAAAATGCCATAAACTACAATAGCATTCTATTGCAGTCTATGGGAAAGGCATCCAGAAGATCGCATGTTTAAGTTCCCTAATGTTAGAGTGTAAGAAGTAAAAAAAAAAAATTTAAATTTAATAAAAAGCATAAAAACTCACGTCCCCTTCACAATTTTACATAAAAAAAATAAACAATGGTATCGCTGCATCCCAAAATGCCCAAACTATTAATATATTTAAATATTTTTCCAGCAAAAAAAGAAAAGAAATCCACAATTCATCATTTCTTGGTCACTTCTCGCCTCCAAAAATTGATTAAAAAGTGATCAAAAAGTTGTACATACCCCAAAATGGAACCAATAAAAACTACAGTTCACCACACTAAAAAAAACAAGCCCTCACACAGCTCTGTAGACAGAAACATTTAAAAAGTTGTGGGTGTCAGAAAATTGCAATGCAAATAAATTTATTTTTATTTTCTTAAAAGCAGTAAAACAAAATAAAAACTATTTTGGCCCTCAAAATAAAGATGTGAGGTCATTTTTAGAGCACAGTAAATGCCATAATATCAAAACCCAGAAACCTTGGTGGAATTTTTTTTTCTTCACATTTTTTCCCTGTTTTCCAATACAGGATATGATAAATTAAATGGTGCTAATAAAAAAAAATACCTTTTTTTTTATTTTTTTAAAAGGACCTTTCACCTCTCCTGACATGTCTCTTTTAATAGCTTCATGCATTCCCCATGTAATAACAATTCTGGAGCATCTATTCTTATGTCTCTATGTTGTGTCGTTCCTTTATTATTTCTTTAAGTTATGAATGATTTGCTAGCAGTCTGCAGTAAGGGTACAGAGGGGAGGTCACCAGTTGGGGGTGTGTCCCTGCACAGTCTGACAATGGCAGCACTGATTGGATAGAGTGAGTCTGTGCAGGGACACGCCCCCGACTTGTTACCTCCCCTCTATACCCTTCCTGCAGACTGCTAGTAATTCATTCATAGCTTCTACTGTAGTTGTAATAATAAAAGAATGACACAGCATTGAGTCATAAGAATAGATGTTCCAGAATTGTTATTACATGGGGAACGCATGTAACATTTAAAATAGGCATATCAGGAGTGGTGAAAGGTTCTCTTTAACTCCTTAGTGACCAGCGTTTTGGGCCTTACTGACCAAGCGTTTTTCTTCATTTTTTCATCGTCAATTTCCAAGAGCTATAACTTTTATATTTTTCCGTCTATATAGCTTTATGAGGGCTTGTTTTTGGCGGGACAAGTTGTAGTAGTTGTGATGGCGCCATTTTGGGGTAAATCACCGTAATAATTAATGGATTATCACAATTACGTCACTAGTAAATACTATTTAACAGTGTGTTTAGGGACGCTAAAAATAAAAATAGCGAAACCAACTTTATTAGAAAACTGCTTATAAAAGAACTCAGGGGACCACACTTGTATATCTCTCTAGAGAAACAATACCGTAGATCGGAACAGTGCAGGGTATTGACAATTACATCTCTTTTCAAACCATTTCAAAGCCATTTTGGGGTACACATAACTTTCTGATGAACTTTCATTAACTCTTTCTGTGAGGGAGATGAGAAAAACAGCAATACTGCTACTGCATTTTTACGTTATAAATTTTACGGCGTTCATTTTTTGGTATAAATAACATAATATCTTTATTCTCTGGGTCAGTACGAATACAGTGATACCAAATACATATAGTTTTGTTTTAGGTTTTACTACTTTTTTGTAGAGGTAGGACGACAAATCCGTCGAATCCACGAATCCCTCGAATCTAACAAGATTCGAGGGAGTCGTGGACTCGAATCCCAACCTATTTTGTAAAATTCGAATCCGACGAATCCCGACAGCGGGGACCGGTGCAGTCCCTGTATTCTAATGCACCGGCCCCGCTCACTGTTGTATAATCTTATTCTTATCTAACCTGTAGGCATTGTTAAAATATAATAATCATTTGTAATCCAGCTGTATTACTTACAGCTAAGTTCCGTAGCAGGGAGTAGGGAGGAGGCAGGCAGGAGGCTGGCCGGGAGGACGGGCGGGCGTTGTGTCACTCACTACGTCACGTGCCCGCGCCGCCTGATATATTCATAAAGGTGCATGCCGTAGTGAGTGACGTGTCGCCCGCCCGTCCTCCCTGGCCAGCCTCCTGCCTGCCTCCTCCCTGCTACGGAACTTAGCTGTAAGTAATACAGCTGGATTACAAATGATTATTATATTTTAAGAATGCCTACAGGTTAGATAAGAATAAGATTATACAACAGTGAGCGGGGCGTGCATTAGAATACAGGGACTGCACCGGTCCCCGCTGTCATTACTAATCCAGATGCCGGCCCCCAGCCCCTGTATTGGGGGTCATTCACACTGCAGGGACCCTGTTATGGGGGGGATCTGTGGATGGCACATAGCATAGGATGCATATGTGTCGTCCACAGATCCCCCCCATCACAGTGCCATCCAGAGATCCCCCATAACAGTGTTATCCACAGATCCCCCATAACAGCGGCATCCACAGATCCCCCATAACATTGCCATCCACAGATCCCCCCATAACAGTGTAATCCACAGATCCCCATAACAATGCCATCCACAGATCCCCCCCCCTTAGCAGTGTCATCCACAGATCCCCCATAACAGTGCCATCCACAGATCCCCCCATAACAGTGCCATCCACAGATTTCCCCATAACAGTGCCATCCACAGATCCCCACCATAACAGTGTAATCCACAGATCCCCATAACAATGCCATCCACAGATCCCCCCCATAACAGTGCCATCCACAGATCCCCCCATAACAGTGCCATCCACAGATTTCCCCATAACAGTGTCATCCACAGATCCCCCCATAACAGTGTAATCCACAGATCCCCATAACAATGCCATCCACAGATCCCCCCATAGCAGTGTCATCCACAGATCCCCCATAACAGTGCCATCCACAGATCCCCCCATAAAAGGGCCATCCACAGATTTCCCCATAACAGTGCCATCCACAGATCCCCCATTACAGTGCCATCCACAGATCCCCCCATAACAGTGCCATCCACAGATCCCCCCCATAACAGTGCCATCCACAGATCCCCCATAACAGTGCCATCCACAGATCCCCCCATAACAGTGCCATCCACAGATTCCCCCCATAACAGTGCCATCCACAGATCCCCCCATAACAGTGCCATCCACAGATTTCCCCATAACAGTGCCATCCACAGATCCCCATAACAGTGCCATCCACAGATCCCCCATAACAGTGCCATCCACAGATCCCCCCCATAACAGTGCCATCCACAGATCCCCCATAACAATGCCATCCACAGATCTCCCCCATAACAGTGCCATCCACAGATCCCCCCCATAAGTGTTTTGATTACTTTGTTTCTTACACCGTTCACACAATTATTATGTACAGGATTCGTAGGATTCGAAAGATTCTATAGATTCGATAGATTCGAGAACCTTTTCGGATTCTAAAAAAATTGGATTCGTCCCACCTCTACTTTTTTGCAATAAAACCCCTTTTTTAAAAGAAAAAAAATGTTTTTACATTGCCACTTCCCAAGACCCATAACTTTTTTATTTTTCTTTCTATGGAGTTGCGTGAGGGCTTGATTTTTGTGGGACGACTTATATTTTTTTATTTTGGAGTAAATGGAGCTTTTTAATCGCTTGTTATTACGTTTTATTGGTGCCAATAAATAAGCAATTCTGTCTTTTTTTACGACGTTCACCATAGGGGATCATATTCATGATATTTATGTAGTCTGGGTCATTACGGATGCGGCAATACCAAACAGATGGGGGAGATTTTTTTTTTGCAATTTTTTTTAATTGAAAAACATATTTTCAATGGGAAAAAAAAGCGTACATTTTTAATGGGATTTTTTTATTGAATAAATGAGTTTTATTTTTTTACTTTTTTTACCAATTAAAAGTCCCACAAGGGGACTATAACAGACAGTATTTTGATTGCTTTTAAAATGCAATGCATTATCCATATACCGTATTTTTCGCCCTATAAGACGCACCAGCCCATAAGACGCACCTAGGTTTTTGAGGAGGAAAATATGAAAAAAAAAAACTTTTAACCAAAAGGTGTGCTTTTGGTGGGTTTTGAACTAATGGTGGTCTGTGCATGACACTACTATGGGGGATCTGTGGATGGCACTGTTATGGGGGGAATCTGTGGGTGGCACTAGTATGGGGGATCTGTGGATGGCACTGTTATGGGGGGATCTGAGGGGGGCACTGTTATGGGGGATCTGAGGGGGGCACTGTTATGGGGATCTGAGGGGTTCACTGTTATGGGGGTGATCTGTGGATGGCACTGTTATAGGGGGGTGATCTGTGGATGGCACAGTTATGGGGGGTGATCTGTGGATGGCACTGTTATGGGGGTGATCTGTGGATGGCACTGTATGGGGGGGTAATCTGTGGATGCACTGTTATGGGGGGGTGATCTGTGGATGGCACTGTTATGGGTGGTGATCTGTGGATGGCACTGTTATGGGGGGTGATCTGTGGATGGAACTGTTATGGAGGGGGATCTGTGGATGGCACTGTTATGGGGGGGTGGATCTGTTAATGGCACTACTATATATGTGTCACCCACAGATCCCCCACCCCATAACAGTGCTATCCACATATCCCCCGCCCCATAATAGTGGCATCCACAGATCACCCCCCATAACAGTGCCATCCACAGATCACCCCCCCTATAACAGTGCCATCCACAGATCACCCCCCCTATAACAGTGCCATCCACAGATCCCCCCCATAACAGTGCCATCCACATATCCCCCACCCCATAATAGTGGCATCCAAAGATGCCCTAATAACCTGTGGGGGGGGGCCGTTTATTAATGAAGTAGGCGGCGCAGGCATGTGACGTCAGTGAGTTCCGGCCGGCCGCCCGCCCTGCTCTGCCTGCTACAGGACATTTAGTAAGTAATACAGATGGGGCTGGGGATTGGAACTTCAATAAAAGCTATTATTATAAAATGTTTAGGCAATAAAGCAGTGAGTGAGCGGCGGGGCCGGAGTATAGTGACCGCACCGGCCCCGCCGCATTTGCATGACACCGGCCCCTCCTCCCTCCTCCGTCCAGCTGATACATCGCAGTCCGCGATCCTGCAGCATCGCAGACTGCGATGTAAAATTGAAGCGTTCGCCCCATAAGACGCAGGAGCATTTCCCCCCACTTTTGGGGGGGGGGGAAAGTGCGTCTTATGGGGCAAAAAATACGGTAATGCATTGCATGTTAATGGCAATGCTATGTTAACATTAACCAGCAGGCTGCGCCAGAGAGGGACAGCCTGCTGGAAAATACTACAGCCTGGAACGGGGCCCACATCGGAAGCAAGGTAGGCTTCACATACATCGGCACCCCGCAATCGCATTTGCGGGGTGCCGATGGGAGACAGAGGGAGTCCGCTACCCCAGTCACCGATTTACATGCGGTGGGCGCCATTGCCTGTGGCATGTAAAGTGTTAAACAGCCTGGATCGGTACTCCTGCCGGTCCGGGCTGTTAGAGCAGGCCCGCAGCTCTCATGTGAGAGCTGGGTCCCTGCTCTTAGCTCCATGGGGGACCCGTGCAGCGCTTAGACTGGGCCGCCGTAAAAAAGCAGCAGCCTAAGGCCCCTTAGTGACCGCCGTAAAAACACGTATTGGTGGTCACTAAGGGGTTAAAAACTAAAATTGGCTGCATTATTAAAGGGGTTCTCCGGGAATTAAGAAAATGAAAATACTTAAATATTACTTTATTATAAATATATTCTCAAATACTTTTCATTATTTATAATGGTTTGTTTTGTCTGGGGAGCAATGATCAGGGGAAACAAAATGGCCGTTGTCCCATTAGTTCACACAAAACCTGCCCTGATCACTCAGGAGGACAAGTTACTTTAGAACACTGAGGTAAAGAGCTGCCTCCTTCTCCTCCTCTCTACTAGTGATGAGCGGCAGGGATCATATTCGAATTTGCGATATTTCGCAAATATTTTGTAGAATATTCGTCGAATATTCGCAAATTCGAATATTCGTTACATTTTACGATTTTTTTTACTCGCAAAAATCGGCATGGTAATGATTGTGTAATATGCAAATTTTCATAATGTGAATTTTCGTAATACTAATTTTTCATTGCAAATTTTTCAACTTTACAACTATTGGACAAAGAAGGTTATAGCACTATATTAGCTAAATTGCTCTATATTCGGGTTTTTTTCTGAATATTCGCTATATTGCTATAACGTTTTTCGAATATTCGTAATATTCTAAAACAAGAATATATAGCAATATAGCGAATATTTGAAAAAAAACGAATATAGAGCAATTTAGCTAATATAGTGCTATAACCTTCTTTGTCTAATAGTTGTAATTTTTTTCCCATCTGAAGTTCAGATTGGAACTTGTGGATAAGTGCAAGATAATGCACCTGGGGCGTAAAAACCCAAGGGCAGAATATAGAATATTCGACACAGTCCTGACCTCAGTATCTGAGGAAAGGGATTTAGGAGTAATTATTTCAGAAGACTTAAAGGTGGGAAGACAATGTAATAAAGCAGCACGAAATGCCAGCAGAATGCTTGGGTGTATAGGGAGAGGTATAAGCAGTAGAAAGAGTGAAGTGCTTATGCCGCTGTACAGAACACTAGTGAGACCTCACTTGGAGTATTGTGCGCAGTACTGGAGGCCATATCTCCAGAAGGATATAGATACTCTAGAGAGAGTTCAGAGAAGAGCTACTAAACTGGTCCATGGATTGCAGGATAAAACTTACCAGGAAAGGTTAAAAGACCTTAATATGTATAGCTTGGAAGAAAGACGAGACAGAGGGGATATGATAGAAACTTTTAAATACATAAAGGGAATCAACTCGGTAAAGGAGGAGAGCATATTTAAAAGAAGAAAAACTACCACAAGAGGACACAGTTTTAAATTAGAGGGGCAAAGGTTTAAAAGTAATATAAGGAAGTATTACTTTACTGAGAGGGTAGTGGATGCATGGAATAGCCTTCCTGCAGAAGTGGTAGCTGCAAATACAGTGAAGGAGTTTAAGCATGCATGGGATAGGCATAAGGCCATCCTTCATATAAGATAGGGCCGGGGCTATTCATAGGATTCAGATATATTGGGCAGACTAGATGGGCCAAATGGTTCTTATCTGCCGACACATTCTATGTTTCTATGTTTCTATGGAAAAAAATTACAACTATAAAAAAAAGATTATAGCACTATATTAGCTAAATTGCTCTATATTCTTTTTTTTCGAATATTTCCTATATTGCTATATATTCTTGTTTTAGAATATTACGAATATTCGAAAAAACTAAGTTATAGCAATATAGCAAATATTCAAAAAAAATCAAATATAGAGCAATTTAGCTAATATAGTGCTATAATCTTTTTTTTATAGTCAGATGGGAAAAAAATTAAAACTATTAGACAAAGAATATTATAGCACTATATTAGCTAAATTGCTCTATATTCGTTTTTTTTCGAATATTCGCTATATTGCTATATATTCTTGTTTTAGAATATTACGATATTGCTATAATCTTCTTTGTCTAATAGTTGTAAGTTGAAAAATTTGCAATAAAAAATTCGCATTACGAAAATTCACTACTAAAGTCAAATATACTGCAGCCTTCTCAATGGCCCACAAGCTAGAAGCAGGGAGGGATAATGTGTACTGATTAAAAAAAAAAAGCGAATATTCGAAATTACGAATATATATCACTATATTCGAAATATTTGCAAATTTTCGAAGTACCTATATTCGCGATAAAAATTCTAAATTCGAATATTCGTGATCAACACTACTCTCTACTTGTCAGGGATTATGATCCTGAATACAGATGAGAAGATCTTCAGCTGAATCTCTGGGGAATTTAGTTCATGAGGAGACATGAAGTACAGAGAGGACGGACAGGACAGGCTGTGGTAATGGAGACTGTAAACAAGTGCTGCTGCTCATTACCCCCACCCTCCTCTCATGTCTCCTCATCATCTCCATTCCCACAGAGATTCACCCGTATTCAGGATCATGATTCCTGACAGGCAGAGAGGAGGATGAGGCAGCTCCATGGCTCATTGTGGTGAAGTAACTTGTCCTCCTGTGTGATTAGGACAGGTTTTGTGTATATTGATAGGACGGCAGCCATTTTATTTCTCCAAATCATTGCTCCCTAGACAAAATGAACCATTCTAAGTAATGCAAGTTCTGAACTTTCATAAAGGTGAATGGAGAAGTGGATGCTCATCCTCCGTGAGCTCTGCATTCACTTCTAGGACAGTTCTAGGTAGCAGAGCGCACTTGCTCAGCTTTTTTTAGAATTCCCATAGAAGTGAATTGAGAGCATGCTGCGCATGTGCGGTACACTGTCCTAGATAGAGATAGGTGCAGGTCTGACATTAGTGGCATATCCTAGTGATATGCCATAAAATTGTTAGATTAGTCAACCAATGCCAATCTGCAGCTTCAAAAGCTACGTATAAATGTATGTAGCGTCCAAAAGACTCTAAAACTAAGGAGACTCTTGGACATTAATTATTTGCTAATGCAATCAATAGGTAAGAACTCTGGAATATGTTCCCAGAAGATGAATGGCATGTATTGCAGATCGTTATTCAGCCGCCTTCCTTCGTTTTCAGGCATTCGCGTGGCCTTTAGTGCCAGAAGCAGCTCATTAAACATTGCTGTGTCTCAGGCTCATTTGCATTTTCATTTGAATATTTGCTGATATCACAAAATATCACTTGCCTGAAGTTATGCTGAATATCAGAATGCTGCTAATGATACATTTGTATCAATTCTGCATTTATTATCATAGAACACAAGTTAGTGAAGATGTTTCACATCACATCACAACCAAGTACTTGCAGGGAGGGAGAAGACAAGTTGTTACAATGTATGTAAAGTAGACTGACCAGGGAGAGCTCAATGCCAATCTCCAGCTACTAAAGTCCAAAAAGCTGTAATACATTTTATTGAAGATAATAATAATAAGACTGTGCATACACTGTATATAAGACTGAAATCACTGTATATAAGACTGAATACACTGTATATACTGTAAGACTGTGCATACACTGTATATAAGACTGCGCATACACTGTATATACTGTAAGACTGTGCATACACTGTATATAAGACTGCGCATACACTGTATATACTGTAAGACTGTGCATACACTGTATATAAGACTGCGCATACACTGTATATACTGTAAGACTGTGCATACACTGTATATAAGACTGAATACACTGTATAAAAGACTGTGCATACACTGTATATAAGACTGAATACACTGTATATAACACTGCGCATACACTGTATATAAGACTGTGCATACACTGTATATATGACTTTGCATACACTGTATATAAGACTGTGCATACACTATATATAAGACGGCGCATACACCGATGTAACGGAACTCCTAGCACCCCGACCGGGTACCTCCGTCGATAGATGCTCCTAGTGCTTTCCGAGGACTCCAAGCACTCCACTTGACACCGTACGCCCTGCAGACCCCACGAACCGCCGTAGCTTGGTTGGGTCTCACCGTCCTCCACCCACGCTGGACCTACGACAAGGCTCCAGGCTCCAGTGGGTGAACCTCTCCTACAGCCAGAGAGCAGGAACAGCTCTTACAAGAGCTAGTAGTTATGCAGGGGGAGTATAGCAAATCTTCAGCGTATAGCAATCCCCCAGTTTGATCAGTTATCCAAACACCAGTCTCAACATGATGAAGGATAAAACAGGAACACTTTATTGAGGGCTACTCGCCCGTATTTATGCAGGTCCCCATCTGGTGGACACGCCCCCCAGGGGACCAGAAGGGAGACTGCGACACACCGAACAGATACAACACATCCCCACAATGCATCATGGTTTCCTCCTCTCTGCCCCAGAGACAACCGAGGGATAATCCAATTATCTCTCAGGACAAAGGGGAGATCGCCAATACACATGTGGAGACAACAGGACAGACATCACCATTTAAACACACAATGTCACACCCTCCCAGCAACCACAGACATTTAACATATTCCCAGATAGCTCAAGTCTGAGTGCATATCATTAGGCGAATGGCACTCAGACCACACGAATACAATTAAACTAGCCATCTGGGTACCCTCACATAACAAAATACAATTCCAAAGACAGATTTAAGCTGTGCGGCCGGCCTGTCTTCTTTAAAGTTAGTATGGGCCATAATCCTGAGGCAAGAGGCTGGCAACCAGCCCCCTCCAAAACACAGTGGCGAGGTTGGTTTCGTCACACATCTCCCCCTTTCAGGGAAGACTAACCAGATACCTGACCTCACGGTCAGTACCTGAGTTAGTCTGGCAGTCCAACCACAACCCCATACTGGACCTATTGAATTTTGGGGCCTGGCTTTGTTCTGTATGTCCCCAGCTGTTGAGTGGGCATCTGCGACTCCTTGCTGCCTTGTGGTTCTCCAGCTTGGAGCTGTAGGTACTTGGTGGGCAGAGGCCAACTGCGCTCTGCCCAGATGCCAGCTCTTCCGCGGGGGTAGCCTGTGGAAAGTCCGGCTCTGAAGAAGAGGGTAGGGGAGGGCAGAGGCCGACTGCGCTGTGCCCAGATGCCAGCTTTTCCGCTGGGGTAGCCGGTGGGGAGTCCGGCTCTGGAGAAGAGGATAGGGGAGGGCAGAGGCCGACTGCACTCTGCCCAGATGCCAGCACTTCCGCTGGGGTAGCCTGTGGGATGTCCTGCTCTGGAGAAGAGGATAGAGGAGGGCAGAGGCCGACTGCGCTCTGCCCTGATGCCAGCTCTTCCGCTGGGAAGAAATCAGTGGGTAGCGCAGGCTCATCCCCTGCCCCCAGAACTCTGTTGGGAAGTAGCTGGGAATGGGAGGGCTCGCTTACCTCCTCCTCCTGGTATCCCTGCGGAGATGGATGGGGATCTGGACCGACTGTCCAGCATCCCTGTAGGACTGGCACCGAGCCCGCGGTCTCATCTGCGCCCATGCAGAGGGGCTTGTGTTCCCCTTTTCCCGGTATCTCCGGCTGCTGGTGGAAGGTGAGGCCGGTTGCCTCTCCTCCCCAGGACTCTGGTTGCTGTAAGGCAGAGGGACCCCGCATCTCCTCCCCCTGGAACTCAGGTTGCCGCTGGGGAGAGAGACCGGTTGTCTCCTCTCCCTGTGATATGCACTGCCGCTGGAGATCTGGGCAGGCGGCCCAGCATCCCTGTAGGGCCAGTAGAGAGACCTCGGTCCCATCTCCACCTGCCATCTGTGGGTCCTCCCAGGACCAGTCTGTGAGGTCCCTCAACATTTGCGAGTCAGGATCACCTGCGTCCACACCTGGCAACTCCGGCTGCTGCTGAGGGTCTGGGCCAGCATCCCAGCATCCCGGTGGAGAGCCCTCGGTCCCGTCTCCACCTGCCTGTTGTGGTTCCTCACAGGAAAAGTCTATGAGGACCACTACCTCTGTAGCTGGTACTGAAGCAGGGGATACTTCAGTCGGGTCTTCCCAGCTGTAGGGTTGTAGGTCTGGGACTGCCACCCAGCTCTCTGGCAGTGTATATTGGGACCGAATTGAGCTGAAGAAGTATTGGTAGTCCTGCTCCAGCTCCCACTCCTTTGTCACTAGAGATGCCAGGTCTTGTCTCACCTCTCTCGCTGTAGCCCAATCATGCATAGCCTCTCTGTAGTCATAGATATCCCAGAACCGGGACCCTCCAGCATCTCCGAACTCCGGTTCTGCGAAGGCCTCAAACAACAGGCCAGGGCCATCATAATCCTCACCCTCGGGTCTGTCGTGCTCAGCCATCCAGGGAGAGTGCCGAATCACATACCACCAGAGTGCCTGGTAGGCGTCATCTAGTCAAAGCTCCTTCCATACCAGGCTCTCCAGTTCTGTCACCCACTCATTCAGGGGCTCCTCTCCCAGAAGGGGCATTCGCAGGGCCACTCGCATCCGCAACTGCTGCTCCTCACTGGGGAGACACTCACCCCGCCGACGCTGTACATCTTCCAGGGCCTCGTGCCAGACGCCTTTCCGGACTGCATCCCTCCAGTCCGGGTCATCATCCTCCTCGTAGTGGAACGCTGTTCGAAGACTAGCTGATTCCATCCTGCTGTAGCCAGGGGCACTGTACGGATACTAGCGTTGCCCTCAATATACTCCACGAACGGTGTCTCCGAGCTGCTTCTCCTCACACTAGGACACCATCCCACTGCTTGCCACCAATGTAACGGAACTCCTAGCACCCCGACCGGGTACCTCCGTCGATAGATGCTCCTAGTGCTTTCCGAGGACTCCAAGCACTCCACTTGACACCGTACGCCCTGCAGACCCCACGAACCGCCGTAGCTTGGTTGGGGTCTCACCGTCCTCCACCCACGCTGGACCTACGACAAGGCTCCAGGCTCCAGTGGGTGAACCTCTCCTACAGCCAGAGAGCAGGAACAGCTCTTACAAGAGCTAGTAGTTATGCAGGGGGAGTATAGCAAATCTTCAGCGTATAGCAATCCCCCAGTTTGATCAGTTATCCAAACACCAGTCTCAACATGATGAAGGATAAAACAGGAACACTTTATTGAGGGCTACTCGCCCGTATTTATGCAGGTCCCCATCTGGTGGACACGCCCCCCAGGGGACCAGAAGGGAGACTGCGACACACCGAACAGATACAACACATCCCCACAATGCATCATGGTTTCCTCCTCTCTGCCCCAGAGACAACCGAGGGATAATCCAATTATCTCTCAGGACAAAGGGGAGATCGCCAATACACATGTGGGGACAACAGGACAGAAATCACCATTTAAACACACAATGTCACACCCTCCCAGCAACCACAGACATTTAACATATTCCCAGATAGCTCAAGTCTGAGTGCATATCATTAGGCGAATGGCACTCAGACCACACGAATACAATTAAACTAGCCATCTGGGTACCCTCACATAACAAAATACAATTCCAAAGACAGATTTAAGCTGTGCGGCCGGCCTGTCTTCTTTACAGTTAGTATGGGCCATAATCCTGAGGCAGGAGGCTGGCAACCAGCCCCCTCCAAAACACAGTGGCGAGGTTGGTTTCGTCACACACCGTATATAAGACTGTGCATACACTGTATATAAGACTGCGCATACACCGTATATAAGACTGTGCATACACTTTATATACTTTAAGACTGTGCATACACTGTATATAAGACTGCGCATACACTGTATATAAGACTGCGCATACACTGTATATAAGACTGCGCATACACCGTATATAAGACTGCGCATACACCGTATATAAGACTGTGCATACACTGTATATAAGACTGCACATACACTGTATATAAGACTGCGCATACACTGTATATAAGACTGCGCATAACACTGTATATAAGACTGTGCATACATCGTATATAAGACTGCGCATACACCGTATATAAGACTGTGCATACACTGTATATAAGACTGTGCATAACACTGTATATAAGACTGCGCATACACTGTATATAAGACTGCGCATACACGGTATATAAGACTGAATACACTGTATATAAGACTGTGCATACACTGTATATAAGACTGTGCATAACACTGTATATAAGACTGCGCATAACACTGTATATAAGACTGCGCATAACACTGTATATAAGACTGAATACACTGTATATAAGACTGTGCATACACTGTATATAAGACTGTGCATACACTGTATATAAGACTGCGCATACACTGTATATAAGACTGCGCATACACTGTATATAAGACTGAATACACTGTATATAAGACTGTGCATACACTGTATATAAGACTGCGCATACACTGTATATAAGACTGAATACACTGTATATAAGACTGTGCATACACTGTATATAAGACTGTGCATACACTGTATATAAGTCTGCGCATACACTGTATATAAGACTGCGCATACACTGTATATAAGACTGAATACACTGTATATAAGACTGTGCATACACTGTATATAAGACTGAATACACTGTATATAAGACTGCGCATACACTTTATAAGACTGCGCATACACTGTATATAAGACTGTACGTACACTGTATATAAGACTGTGCATACACTGTATATAAGACTGAATACACTGTATATAAGACTGCGCATACACTGTATATAAGACTGCGCATACACTGTATATAAGACTGCGCATACACTGTATATAAGACTGCGCATACACTGTATATAAGACTGAATACACTGTATATAAGACTGCGCATACACTTTATAAGACTGTGCATACACTGTATATAAGACTGTACATATGCTGTATATCTCTATCTTCTTTCATTTACTGTCTGTATCATCCATCTATATTAAGAGATTTACTTGATGCCAGAAGGAGCTTATTACACATTCCTGGGTTCCAGAACACGACTTATATAAATCAATATTGAAGCACGTGCTGCACAAAATAACACCTGCCTGAAGTCATTATATTCATATGTATAATACAAGTCAGTGCGGATGCCATTAGTTATTTGTCATGCATGACCAAGATCTCAATCAAGAGCTATTGGGAAAGCAGGAAGATTCTTTGGCCCCTTGCTGTCAGACCTGCTTTTGGGTGTTGTTTTGGTTACACAATTCGGCGCCAGTCTGCAGCTTGTAAAGCCATAGCTGATAATGTGTTGCATAAAAGCAGGGGTGGATATATCATATGTGCAACCTGTGCCAGGTGCCCAGTTTTTGGAGAACAAGGGACCCATGACCTATTTTCACAATGAGACCATCCACAAACTACATTATGACCATCCTTGTATAGGGGATCATATTCCAACTAAGGTCCCACAGAAGACACATTAGTCTTTTGGGCTTGTTCTAAGAACAGCATCATTTCTCATTCCACTAGCTATGAATATATATTATATATACAGTACATACACACATATATATTTTATACTTACACCAAATAAATCCAATATCAAAGCTTCGGGAATATCTGCTTGAGTTTGATTTATTGAATGAGGCTTTGGATTGATGATATACAATGTGTCCGCTTGAATCTCGTCTTTCCAGCAATGTAACTGGATTTGTATTCATGTTTCATTACTTCTTGTATCATTATTTCATATTGTGTCCTCAAGGAAAATCACCGTCTTAAGATTATACATTTTTATCTTAGAACTCCTCGGAGAAGCCTGATAACACTAAGAACAGAACAAAATGAGAAGAACGCGTCGTGCAATATGGATATTTCTATTCAGAAATTGTTAAATTGTGGTTTAATAGGAGAAATCGTTCTAGGATTTTTTTTTAGATGGTGGAGTGTGTCATGGCGCCGCATACAGAAGAAGAGGGAGGCACATGCACAGTTCCCTAGTAGAGTTGAGTGGACACCTGGAAGTTCGGGTTCGGACGAACTTCACAAAAAAGTTTGAGTTCGGGACCCGAACCCCATTGAAATCAATGGGGACCCGAACTTTTGAGCACTAAAATGGATTTAAAAATGTCATGGAAAGGGCTAGAGGGCTGCAAATGGCATCAAAATGTGGTTAAGAGCATGGCAAGTGCTCTGCAAACAAATGTGGATAGGGAAATGACTTTAAATAACATAAAATAGGTAAAAATTAAAAATAATAAACTTGATCTAGGAGGACGAGGTCCATATGGAGTAGGAGGTTGAGGAGGTGGTGGATGTTGCGGTGTAGGTGAAAGCGGCGGTGGAGGAGGAGGAGGTAGCCTACACTGCTTTTTGGTTTTAAATTTATATATATTTTTTTTAAATTAGGGTAGACCCCAAAACATTGGGAAATATAACCTGTGATAACCCCCTCCAGTCGTGCTAAACACACGTTCAGACAATACACTGGTTGGTGAAATGCTGCCTCCTGCTAAGACGTTCCATATCAGCTGGTGGTGCTGGTTGTTGTGGTGTGCTGACAAAGCTTTTCCACATTTCGGGCATGCTAACCCTGCCTTCTTAGTTTCTGGCGGTGCCCCAGCTGCGTTGGCGACCTCTTCGTTCTCCTCTGCCTTCGCCTTGTGCTTCCACTGTGCCCCCGCTGTCAGATGGGAATGCCACCAGCAGCGCGTCTACCAGCGTGCACTTGTACTCGCCATCTTACGATCACGCTCCAGTGACGGAATTAAGGACGGTACGTTGTCCTTGTAACGGGCATCCAGCAGCGTGGCCACCCAGTAATCAGCACAAGTTAGAATGTGGGCAACTCTGCGGTCGTTGTGGAGACACTGCAGCATGTAATCGCTCATGTGTGCCAGGCTACCCAGAGGCAACGAAAAGCTGTCCTCTGTCTGTGTCCTCTGTATCCCCCCAGCCACGCACCAGTGATGGCCATAAGCTGGTCTGGGTGCCACCCTGCTGTGAACACGGTTCCTCCTCATCCTCCACCTCATCATCCTCAAGAACTGTGCCCTGGCTGGACAATTGTGTACCTGGCGTTTGTGGGTGCAGGAACCCGCCCTCGGAGCCACTTGTGAATGACTGGCCGGAAACTCTATGAAATGATCCATCTTCCTCCTCCTCCTCGGCCACCTCCTGGGCCACCTCCTCCTCCTCCTGGGCCACCTCCTCTTCCATCATCGCCCTAGGTGTTTTCTCAAAGAGACATAGAAGTGGTATTGTAACGCTGATAACGGCGTCATCGCCACTGGCCATGTTGGTGGAGTACTCGAAACAGCGCAACAGGGCACACAGGTCTCGCATGGAGGCCCAGTCATTGGTGGTGAAGTGGTGCTGTTCTGTAGTGCGACTGACCCGTGCGTGCTGCAGCTGAAACTCCACTATGGCCTGCTGCTGCTCGCACAGTCTGTCCAGCATGTGCAAGGCGGAGTTCTACCTGGTGGGCACGTCGCATATGAGGCGGTGAGCGGGAAGGCCGAAGTTACGCTGTAGGACAGACAGGCGAGCAGCGGCAGGATGTGAACGCCGGAAGCGCGAACAGACGGCCCGCACTTTATGCAGCAGCTCTGACATGTCGGGGTATTTTTTTTTAAGGAATCTCTGCACCACCAAATTCAGCACATGCACCAGGCAAGGGATGTGCGTCAAACTGGCTAGTCCCAAAGCTGCAACGAGATTTCGCCCATTATCGCACACCACCAGGCCGGGCTTGAGGCTCACTGGCAGCAACCACTCATTGGTCTGTTGTTCAAGGCCCGTCCACAGCTCCTGCGCGGTGTGGGGTTTGTCCCCCAAACAGATAAGTTTTAAAACTGCCTGCTGTTGTTTACCCCTGGCTGTGCTGAAGTTGGTGGTGAAGGTGTTACGCTGACCGGATGAGGAGCTGGTAGAGGATGAGGAAGCGGAGTAGGAGGAGGAAGCAACAGGAGGCAAACTGAAGCGCCCTGCAATCCTCGTGGTGGAAGGACATGTGCCAAACTGCTATCCGCCTCAGGCCCAGCCGCCACTGTATTTACCCAGTGTGCTGTTATGGAGATATAACGGCCCTGACCGTGCTTACTGGTCCACGTATCCGTAGTCAGGTGCACCTTGCCACAGATGGCGTTGCGCAGTGCACACCTGATTTTGTCCCCCACTTGGTTATGCAGGGAAGGGATGGCTCGCCTGGATAAGTAGTGGCGGTTGGGCACGACGTACTGTGGGACAGCCACCGCCATAAGGCTTTTAAATCTATCCGTCTCCACCAGACGGAATGACAGCATTTTAAAGGCCAGTGATTTTGAAATGCTGCCATTCAGGGCCAGGGATTGCGGGTGGGTAGGGGGGTACTTCTGCTCCAGTGTTTGGGAGATGGAGAGCTGAACGCTTCCGTGGGACATTGTGGAGATGCTTGGTGACCCAGATGGTGGTGTTGCTGGCAGATCCTCTGTTTGCGGGGTGGCAGGTGGCACTGTCACTCCAGAGGTGGATGAAGAGGCCAAGACTGCAGCAGAAGAGGAAGCAGGAGGAGCCAGAGACCTTTCTTGGTTTTTGAGGTGTCTACTCCACTGCAGCTCGTGCTTTGCACTTAGATGCCTGGTCATGCAGGTTGTGCTCAGGTTAAGAACGTTTATGCCTCGCTTCAGGCTCTGATTGCACAGAGTGCAAACGACTCGTGTCTTGTCGTCAGCACATTGTCTGAAGAACTACCACGCCAGGGAACTCCTTGGAGCTGGCTTTGGTGACGCTCTTCTCATATTTTTCTAATTTAGGATCTTGCCCAAAATGGGTGTTTTTTTAATAACAGAATAGATCAACAGTATCTAAAGCGTGTATTTCACACTGACAGATGCAGCAAAGGCTGCAAGTTTAGTTTTTCGCCCAAATTATATATTTTTTTAAATAACTGAATAGAACAACAGTATCTAAAGCGTGTATCTCTCACTGACAGAGGAAGCATAGGCCACTGATGTAGGGGATTGCCAAAAATGGATGTTTTTTTAAACCCAGAAAATGATTGAAGTATTTCAAACTTGTCTTTCACACTGACAAATGCTGCAAAGGCACCAGATGGAGGGTTTGCCAAAAATGGGTGTTTTTTTTAAACCCAGATTATTATTGCAGTATTTCTAGCTTGTATGTGTCACGAGGGTGTCAAGAGCCACGTCTGACTCCGTTATACCCGGGGTCAGGAAGTCGCAGCGGGTGGCTGCGCGCTCTATGTCTAAAGATCACGTTGTTTCTTAGTGATAGTTTTCTGTGTTTGCCTTGCAATCCTTTTTGTCTCACTCAGGGATCCGTAGCTTCTCCTCCTCAGCTGTTTCTTGTCTGCCACTCCCAACCTCCTTTTATTCCCCTCTCACACTTCTCTGGTTGCCAGATATAGAGCTTCCTGCCTGGACTTCTCTACTGACCCACTGGAGCTGTGAATCCTGGTTGTTGTTCCAGAGCGTTACCCTCCGGATCCCTGTTGGGCTTTTTGTTGTCTCCTGTTGTCGCCCACCTGGGATTATATGTTGAGTCTGTATTGTCTGTCCTCCCCTTGGTGTTTTCCTTTAGAGCTAGTGGTGCGGACTAGTGTTCCCACCGCCCTATTCACTATCTAGGGCTCATCTTAGGGAAAGCCAGGGTTTTAGGCACGTGATCGGCGTACGGGTGAGGAACCCGTCTAGGGACGTCAGGGCAGCCAGGTGCCAGCCGCAAGGTGAGTCAGGGGTCACCACCTTCCCTCTCACTTGGGCAGGGCCTTCCTCTTTCCCTCCCTCTGTGTCACGTATGTGATAGTCACGCCGATCGTGATAGTATGTCACACTAACAAATACAGCATAGGCTGCAAAATTAAGTACTGTATTTTGCTCAAAATGTTTTTTTTTTTTTTAACAGATAGAACACCAGTATCTCACCCTGACAAATGCAGCAAAGGAATTTTGTTTTTTGACCAAAATGGGTGTTTTTTTTTAAACCCAGAAAATTATTGAAGTATTGCAAGCTTGTATTTCACACTTACAATTGCTGCAAATGCACCAGATGTAGGATATTGGCAAAAATTTGTGTTTTTTTAAACCCAGATTATTATTGCAGTATTTCAAGATCGGATTTCACACTGACAAATGCTGCAAAGGCACCAGATGTAGGGTCTTGCCAAAAATGGGTGTTTTTTTTAAATCAGATTATTATTTCAGTATTTCAAGCTTGGATTTGAATGTCACAAATGCACAGATGCTGTGCTGGTGCATTGAACTTGCATAAAATGGCCACGGCCGCCGCCCACCTAACTAACAGACAGATAAAAGTTATTTTTCTCTGTCACTGGGCTCAGGGCAGGGTAAAAAGATTGTGCACTGCACCCACACAACTAAATCTATGTAGATCGCTGAGTTCAGTTGAAGTTCTGATTAAAGATTCTGTCCTATTCTCTCCCTCACAGCAGCAGCATCCTCTCCCTACACTAGTAACAGCAGAGTGACGTGCGGCGCTATGTGACTCCAGCTTATATAGAGGCTGGGTCACATGCTGCACTGGCCAATCACAGCCATGCCATTAGTAGGCTTCAAAGGTCACACAGTTAAACGCTTGTTGATTGGCTGCTCTGCAGCCATAAAATAGCCGAACCCGAACTTTTACTGAAAAGTTCGGGTTTGGGTTCGGGGTCCAAAAATCCTAAAGTTCGGTACAAACCCGAAATTTATAGTTCGGTTTCGCTCAACCCTATTCCCTAGTTTTCCTCAATTGACATCGACCATGAGGAGACCACAGTGTCCTGTATACTGCATGTGACATAACCTTAATCAAGACACCTGCTGGCTATGTGCCACATTCCAGAGGTGTATCTTGAAACTTCTGGGCTCCAATGCAAATTCTGTAACAGGGCCCCCACCTACCATGTGCCATTTTTGGAGGGATCTGGACTTTGCTGCTGAGAGCCATCACAGAGGGGCCCCTCTCTCCCTCCCACCCATCCTTGGCCAGTTATTCATTGGTATTACCAGCTTGAAATAATGCATTTCCCAAAAGAAAAGTCCCCAACCACAGCTGATCCCCTGAGGTTCCAGGCATCCTGTGGTAATTTGCTGGTCAGTAGGTCATCTGTGTTCAGCTGGGGTTATCTTCACAATGATTGCTTTTTAAATGAACCAATTTGCAACTTTCTTTTCCAATTTTTTATCTTTTATAGAATGGATATAGTTCTGCTATACTGTACATACAGGGATAGAAAACCTCCCCTAATCATGGTATGCTTCATAATAAGTATGTTTTTATTATTTACAAATGGTCAGTGAGACCAACGGAGCCTTTTAGTACATGTGCTTTTAACTATATCCACATAAAACATAACTTTTATTATAACTTTCACATCTATTGACTAATATATTTTTTTTATAATTGTCAGCTGTGTCACCTGGTTTCTTTTTGTTCAGTATCTTTTGTAACACTGTTACTCTCATAGTGTAATGTTGCAACTGCAGGGATATGACGAGCTGTTTCAACAACTTGCTTGGTTTTGAGCAAGAATGCAAGCTTCTATATTCGTAATATTCTAAAAAACAAATACATAGAAATATAGCAAATATTAGGTAATAATTATGTAGTAAGTCAGTGATAATATCTGACACTAGAAAAGCTGGGTAATAACTTAGTGTAGATTGCGAGTTATTACCCAGCTTTCCCAGTGTCCGATTTTATCACTGAGTTATTACCCAGCTTTCCCAGTGTCAGATATCATCCTAGTGTATATCGAAAATATTCTAATCGCAAATTTTTATCGCAAATTTTCCATGCAAAAGGCTACACTAATATTCTTGTCATAAGACTATGAAAACCAATAGATGGCGCTATTGAGTTATGAACAACGCCCTCTATTGGTTTCATAGTCTTCTGACAAGAATATTTGTCTTGTCATAAGACCGTGAAAACAATAGAGGGTGATGTTTGTAACTCAATAGCGCCATCTATTGGTTTTTATAGTCTTATGACAGTCAAAAAACAAGGCAGATTCTGCTCATTTGCATGTCTTTCCCATATACCCATGTTTTTGCAAACTAGTTTTTACATGACAAAACTGTATAGAAAGTTTATTGAATATTATGTTAGGACAATCAGAAAACTTTTTGTTGCCCTAATGATATTGATCTAGGTGTGCAGGTCTACCCAAGCCATCCAACAGCAGTTCGGCTGAGCATGCTCACTCATCACTAATGACTAGTGATGAGCAGCATAGGCAATATCTGAAATCGCGATATTTGGCGAATTTTTGGACGAATATTCTTCATACATTTGAGAATTTGTGATCTCCTTCATTATTTACTTGATTGTGAAAATTGGCAATGTAATATATTCGCGATAAAAATTAGTAATTAGAATATTCGCAATCAACACTAAGGGCTCATGCACACGAATGTATTTTCTTTCCGATTCCGTTCAGTTTTTTTTGCGGACTGTATGCGGAACCATTCACTTCAATGGGACTGTAGAAAATTCCACTTCCGTTTGTCTGCATGGCCGTTCCGCAAAAAAGTAGTGCATGTCCTATTTTTGTCTGCAAATCACGGTCCGAGGCCCTATTCAAGTCAATGGGTCCGCAAAAAACACATCCGTATTTCATCCGTATTTTGCGGATCCATACTGTGGAAATGCTATGCCCAGCCCATATTGCTCATGTGTTTGGAGATTAATAAATTACTGTTTCCGTTTCCGATTCGCAAAAAAACGGATCAGATACAAAATCCATAGGGATATGTTTTGTGCAATAATGGAACGGAAGAGGACTTAAATCAGAGAGAAAAAAACCTCAGATACAGAACAACGGATCCTTGAAAAACGGACCGCAAAACAACAACGGTCGTGTGCATGAGTCCTAAGGGGTAGGAAACTTTCCTATTGGCTGCTAGGGATGTTGCTAAGTGCCGAAATTCGTAACAAATTCGCGATTAGAATATTCACGATCAACACTATTTGCGAATATGACTATATAGCAATATATTCTAAATATTCTCGAAGTGGCAATATTCGCGATTAAAATGTGCAATTCGAATATTCACGCTCAACACTATTGATGATGAACTGAGAGAAGTCATCTCTCCTAACCCAACGATCACATATAGAAGGGAGAGAAACCTAAAAGAAAATTTGGTACATAGTCATTTCCAATTAGATCGAAAAGAAGACAAAAATACATGGCCATCCACAACACGGTCCTACCCCGGTGGAAACTGCATAAAAATAAATAAAAAATGGTACCAAGGAAAGAATTTACTAACCCAGTTGATAATAAAAAAAAAAAAGGAAATCAGAGAATATATAAATTGCAGATCCACAGGAGTGGTTTATGCAATTCAATGCAATTGCCCCAAATTATATATTGGGAAGATAATACAGGAATTAAGAAGAAGGACATCCAAACATCTTAGTTGTATCAATACAGAATCCGACACTGCTTTGTCCAAACATTTTCAAGACAGACATAAAGGAGATCTCAAATTTTGGGGCATTAAGAAAGTGAGACTAGACCCAAGCCGAGCGGATATAGACAAGAAATTACAACAAGAAGGAACAAAATGAATGAATATATCGACTCAAAAGTCTCACTCCCCCTTCCTGGGACTAAATGAGGGATTTACGTATGTGTCCTTTCTATGACTGTCCTCTTTTTCTCTATAAAAAAAGGTTGAAAAACTAATAAAAGGATAACAGTTCTAATGGACTTTAATAATATTAAAATATTAGTCAAAATGAAGAGGCGTTTTTAGGTATTATAAAAGACAATTAGAGAGCTCATATAAACCCTCCCACTTAGAGCTAGAAACGGAAAACTACCAATTACAAGCCACAATCTATACCTCTATTTATATTGGGCTCATTACATGGTAATAAAATAATAGTATATGAATAACCCACTGATAAGAGCTAATATACAGTGCCTTGCAAAAGTATTCACCCCCCTTTACTTTTTTTTGTGTTTTGGTGCCTTACAACCTGGAATTAACCTGGATTGTTTGAGGATTTGTATCATGTAATTTACAGAACATGCCGACAACTATGAAGATGTTTTTTTTTTAAATTTATTGGGAAGCAAACAACAAATAGGACAAAATAACAGAAAAAGTCAATGTGCAGAACTATTCAACCCCTAAAGTCAGTACTTTGGAGCCACCTTTTGCGGCAATCACAGCTCCAAGTTGCTTTGGATAAGTCTCTATGAGCAGTCGCCACATCTGACCACTGGGATTGTTGCCCGTTCCTCCTTGCAGAACTGCTCCAGCTCCTTCAGGTCGGATGTTTGCGCTTGTGAACAGCAATCTTTACGTCTGACCACAGATCTTCTATTGGATTGAGATCTGGGCTGTGACTCGGCCATTCCAACACATTTACATGTTTCCCCTTAAACCACTCAAGTGTTGCTTTAGCCGTGTGTTTGGGGTCATTGTCCTGCTGGAAGGTGAGCCTCCGTCCTAGCCTCAGATCACACACAGAGTGGGGCAGGTTCTGCTCAAAAATATCCCTGTATTTAGCACCATCCATCTTTCCCTCAACTCTGACCAGTTCCCCAGTCCCATCCCCCAACATGATGCTGCCACCGCCATGTCTCACTGTGGGGATGGTGTTCTTTGGGTGATGTAATGTGTTGGGTTTGCTCCAGACATAGCGTTTTCTTTGATGGACAAAAAGTTCAATTTTAGTCTCCTCAGACCAGAGCCCCTTCCTCCATACATTTCCGGAGTCTCCCACATGCCTTTTCGCAAACTGACAATGTACCTTTTTGTTTTTTGCTGAAAGTAATGGCTTTCTTCTGGCCAGAATGTTGGATAGAAAAAGAAGGCTCCAGCACTCGTGGTAAAAGTTTTCCGGTCCCGGTCTTTATTACACCAAACTTGAAATATACAAACACAGTGGCACTCCTCCCCACTCCCCCAGATTTACGCATTTCGAACTTCTTTAGTTCTTAGTCATGGTCATGCTTTATATTTCTTCTGGCCACTCTGCCATAAAGCCAAACTCTATGGAGCGTATGGCTTATTGTTGTCCTATGTACAGATCCTCCAGTCTCTGCTTTGGAACTCTGCAGCTCCTCCAGGGTTACCTTAGGTCTCTGTGCTGCCTCTCGGATTAATGCCCTCCTTGCCTGGTCCGTGAGTTTTGGTGGAGGCCATCTCTTGGTAGGTTTGCGGTTGTGCAATGTTCTTTCGATTTGGTTATGATAGATTTGATGGTGCTCCTGGGGATCATCAAAGATTTGGATATATTTTTTATAACCCTGATTTGTACTTCTCAACAACATTGTCCCTTACTTGTTTGGAGAGTTCCTCAGTCTTCATGGCAGTGTTTGGTTAGTGATGCCTCTTGCTTAGGTGTTGCAGCCTCTGGGGCCTTTCTGTCTTGGTCGTATTGTTGTTTGACCGTGACGCGGTTGCCGCGCAGACTGGTTGCCGGGGGCAACGTGTAGTTTTCGGTTTGCACGCGCACTTCCCCTTTAAGGTGTGTCTCCCTGCGGTTTGGTTAGCGAGGGGTTAATCTTCTAGCTGGTGGGTATTTAGGTGTGTCCTGGGTGTAACCACTTTGTGGATATTACCTGTATCTTCCTGGCTGGAGTCAGTGGTACTCCAGCCTTGTTTGGTGTTGGAGCTCTGCTCCTCTCCTGTCCTTGAGGACCACCTTGTTGGACATAGATTGTCTCCCTTGTATCCTCTATGTGCCCTCACCTCTCTTGTTGTACGTCTGGTGTGGGTTTATGTTCAGGGTGTGGTGTATGTCTAGTGTGTTATTACATGTCTGGTCTGTTTATGTTGTGTCCAGCATGTCTGCTAGACATTTCCCCTGTCTGTTGTTTCCTCCGAAAAGGGGCCCCATTGGTTTCCCGGAGGGATGAACCAGAAGTCTAGGATGTGCAGTTGCTGGAGTGCTGGTTCATGTGTATCTGTACATACTGCATCCTTATGGTGTTGGATTGCAGTGCGTTTATGGGTTCCAGTTTTTTACGGTGTGTTCTACTTTGGTGCCTTCCATTAGCTGCGGCAGGTAAGTGACCAGGTTTACTGTTGTTCTTGGTTCAGTTGTCTTGGGCCACTGGTTACTTACCCTTCATTTTACTTGGTGTCCTTTTCTTTTGTTGCTAGGCTTATGGGAGACTCTGGTTCATCACTGTCTTGGATGAACCTGGTTGTCTCTTTCTCATGACCCCTATACTAGGGATTGTTAGGGTCAGTAGGTCCCAGGTTACAGTGTATGAGTCCTTCCACCATTAGGGGGTGCTCATATGGTCAGGAGATCAGGGCTAGGATGAGGGTTGTATTGGAGGTTTTCATCTTCCCTATCCTTGCTTACTGGCCTGGTTACTTCTCTTATTCTCTTCTTTATGCGGTGGGGGGTTTACCCCACTCCCCACCGTGACACTTTCAAAAAAGGTGTGTATATGTAATGACAGATCATGTGACACTTAGATTGCACACAGGAGACATCATTTCAATAATTATGTGACTTCTGAAGGTAATTGCTTGCACCAAAGCTTTTTATGGGCTTCCTAACAAAGGGGGTGAATACATACGCACCTGTTTTCTATTTCTAAACAAAAGTTTTATTTATATATTTTTCTCATTTCACTTCACCAACTAAGACTATTGTGTTCTGATCCATCACATAAAATTCAGATTAACAAAACCTTGAACAGAGGGCTGTAATGTACCAAAATACGAAAGAAGTCAAGGTGGGTGAATACTTTTGCAAGGCACAGTAGATGACCTATTAAGTATAGGAATAATGTGGCAAATGTCATAACCCAACAATGTATTGGATTTAATAATTAAGAACATGATCCACAGGCAATAGAACTGATCTATAGGCTACATATGTATAGTATACAGATTGTATACGTGTATCAAGAAAGTCAACATGATTTTAAATAATATACCCATGATTGAAGAAAAATAACTGAGGCATAAAAAGCAGAGAGATCCAAGAATAATATATTGAAAATAACGGTAAGTTCATATATTAACCCTTTCATGACCAAAGGTCATTGATGCCCCAGTGTCCAGGTCAAAATTTACTAATCTGACATGCGTCACTTTAAGTGGTAATAGCTTTGGAACACTTTTACTTATCCACGCCATTCTGAGATTGTTTTCTCGTGACACATTGTACTTCATGACAGTCATAAATTTGAGTCAATATATATCACCTTTATTTATGAAAAATCCCAAATTTACCCATAAATTTTAAAAATTAGCAATTTTCTAAATTTCAATTTCTCTGCTTCTAAAACAGAAAGTGATACCTCATAAAATATTTATTACATAACATTCCCCACATGTCTACTTTATGTTGGCATCATTTTAGAAATGTTATTTTTATTTTTTTAGGACATTACAAGGCTTAGAAGTTTAGAAGCAATTCTTAACATTTTTAAGAAAATTTTCAAAACCCACTTCTTAAGGACTAGTTCAGGTCTGAAGTCACTTTGTGGGGCTTACATAGTGGAAACCCCCCATAAATGACCCCATTGTAGAAACTACACCCCTCAAGTTACTTAAAACCAATTTTACAAACGTTATTAACCCTTTAGGTGTTCCACAAGAATTAAAGGAAAATGGAGATGAAATTTCTAAATTTCCCTTTTTTAGCAGATTTTCTATTTTATTACATTTTTTTCTTTAACACATTAAGGGTTAACAGCCAAACAAAACTCAATATTTATTACTCTGATTCTGCGGTTTACAGAAACACCCCACATGTGGTCGTAAACTGATGTAAGGGCGCACGGCAGGGCGCAGAAGGAAAGGAACACCGTATGGTTTTTGGAAGGCAGATTTTGCAGGATTGGTTTTCTGAACGCCATATGTTTTTTATTTTTCTACCGATCGTCTTGTGCAGGGGCTCATTTTTTGCAGAAAGAGTTGAGGTTTTTATTGGTACCATTTTTGGGTACATAGGATTTTTTGATCATTCATTATTACACTTTATGGGACAAGGTGGCCAAAAAATTGGCTGTTTTGGAACAGTTTTTTTTTTACAGCGTTCATCTGAGGGGTTAGGTCATGTGACAGTTTTATAGAGCAGATCGTTACGGACGTGGCAATACCCAATATGTATACTTTTTCTTATTTATTTAAGTTTTACACAATAATAGCATTTCTGAAACCCAAAAAATGATGTTTTAGTGTCTCCATAGTCTGAGAGCCAAAGCTTTTTTATTTTTGGGGCGATTGTCTTTAATATGGGCTCATTTTTTGCGGGATGAGGTAACGGTTTGATTGGTACTATTTTGGGGTATATTTGCCTTTTTTGATCGCTTGGTGTTGCACTTTTTGTGATGTAAAGGTGACAAAAATGGCTTATTATTTTACACCGTTTTTATTTTTTATGGTGTTTATTGGACGGGGTTGATGATGTGATATATTTATAGAGATGGTCGTTACGGACGCGGTGACACCTAATATGTGTGGTTTTTGTTTGTTTTTTGTTTTTTTATAGGAAAAGGAAATTTATTTTTTACATTTTTATTTATTTATTTTTACTTTTATTATTTTCACATTTTTTTTATCAGTTCCCTCTTGGATCTTGAAGATCCAGTGGGGCTGATGGCTGTACTATACTTTGCAATGCTCTTGCATTGCAAAGTATAATACAATCAGATGCCTGTAGGTGGCAGCACTGGACGCCTATACCATGGCAACCGGACGCCTTTGCAAAGCGTCCGGTTGCCATGGCAACCATCGGGCGCTGCGATCGCAGCAGCCCTGATGGTTGAGAGAGAGGGAGCCCCCTCCCTCTATTAACCCCATGGATGCCACTACTGCGGCATCTATGGGGTTACAGCAGTGTCAGCATAGAGCTGACACACGCTGCTGATGGCGGCGGCTCAGGAATGGAGCCGCCGCCATCACACACACAAGGGGGACCGCATCGGGGGGAGGGGACAGGGGGCAGCGGACAGGGGACAGCAATTTACTTACAGATCGGGGCAGAAGGGGGCGGACCGCATCGGGGGGGCAGGATAAGAATATGGATAAGAAGGGGGCACAGATCGGGGCAGGAGGGGGCGGACCGCATCGGGGGCAGGACAAGAACAAGGAGGGGGCACAGATCGGGGGCTTCAAGGGGGCACAGGTCGGGGGCTTCAGGACACATTACCGATTTCAGGCTCTGATCTGCAGAGCGCAGATCAGAGCCTGAAACCGGCATTTTAACACTGCCGCGATCCGATTGGTTAGTCTGCACAGACTAACCAATCGGATCGATTGCCGGCAAGGGGCCACTCTGATTGGTCCCTTGCCGGCATTACTGCACTGTATGCTGTCCGTGACAGCAGCAGGGCAGGGGCAGAAGCTTTAATCCAAGCACTTTGCAGCGCTTGGATTAAAGAGCTGCCAGAACGTGCAGCTATCACGTATATATACAGATTGCAGACGTGAAGGGGTTAACATAAAAATATAGGTTTCTATAATGTAAACATGATTCAAAAAATATATCTTATATTAACAGAGTTATTTGGAATATATTAAGTTCCTTTTTTAATAAATAAATACGGTATATAAGCTACAAATCATGGGAATAAAACTAGTAATTCATGAATGTCAGTAAGGCTTGGTTTAAATCTATCTCTGTAACTCTTACTCTACAGTATGAGTAAGGAATAATAGAGAAACTACAGTATATCTAGATATATGGAGAACAGAGTGAATATTCTCAAAGAATATTCTAAGTCTAAAGACATGAGCATAAGTGATCTTTAAGCACCACTATCTAGCAAAGTCTAAGATCGTGTAGCATAAACCTGTGGAGAAGAAAATCAAAGTCCCTTGACATGCGCACTATGAAATCAAACACAGCGCGATGTAGAAGTTCGGAACCATGCGCAATAACCTGTGGGAGGAAAGAGTTGAAGAGCCAGGTAAGACGTAAGTTAGGAGGAGGGGGGAACAAGACGTGACTGTTACAATCAGGTGAGCCGCATATAACCCCATCGGCTCACCTAATAATATAAAGAGGATTGATAGGCTGTTAAAACGAATGAACGAATGAGATCAGGACAGAGGATTTTGAAGATCATTCCTGCACCCTCTAAGCACACTCTGCCCGAATCCCCTGAAGACGCCAGGTTAGCTCGCGAAACATGTCGGGGGCAGTACTTAAATTATTTTTAGACAGCAAGTGCACTAGGTATCATAAATATGCTAACAAGGAAGTTTCATCAGTAGCGCAGGGAAAAAGAAAGGGCATTGTAAAAAAAAATAGATCTAGCGATCGTGTCATGGTGGCACTCCATGCCCGCCGCTGTCTCGCTATGTAGAGTGGGCACGGGTGCCCCATCACTCACATCGCTATTGGGGTCATTCCTTGTTGGCCCTCTCCTTCACTCCAGCAGTGGGGCCGGCCGCCAGAAATCAGTGCCCCTTGGCTGCTGGGTTTCGTCCTGTTTCCAGACGGCCCAACTCACAACTACACCAATCTTCTCCAGTCAATGGGTGGGTACTTAAGGCGCCTTTTGCCAGGGAGAATGCTTGAGAAATAGGTTCCTCTAGTTTGCTAGAACCTGCAAAAGTGGTATAAAATGTTTGCCCATGTACCGACTTCTGTCTGATTTCCAGATTATGACCAACTGCCACCTGACCTAACCCTTGCCTGTTCACTGCCCTGACCTTCGGAATGTTTCATGGATTTGCACGAACTCTGCATGCCCTGACTTCGGCCTGTTACTGACCGTAGGTATTGCCTAATTCCTCAGTGCCATGTACTGGTGTCTCTGATCCCCATGGGTCAGTAGCCAACCACATTGGGACCAGGGGCGTAACTACCATAGTGGCAGACCATGTGACTGCTATGGGGCCCAGGGCAAGAAGGGGCCCAGTCTTAGTTGGGATTATCTTCTCCTTTACTGGAGGTGAAAACGTGGTCAGGACTTTACCCTCTAAAAAGGGGTGGCCAACTGTAGCTTTCCAACTGTTGCAAAATTAAAACTCCCAGCATGCCCAGACTACCTACAGCTGTCAACCTACAGCTAGGCATGGTGGCAATTGTAGTTTTAGAACAGCTTGAGTTGGCCATCCCTGCTCTAAAGGTACAACTTTTAGCAAATTAAGCAGTGGAAAAATGGGTCATTGAAAAGTGTTTAGGCAGAAACCCTTCTGTCTAGTGTGGGTGGGGGGCCTGGTTTGATCTTTGCTATGGGGCCTTATTTCTCTATGTATGCCACTGATTGGGACTATTCCAAGAGGTAGCAGCCTAGTGGTTACCCTGCAGCAAAGGCCAGATCGTCATATATGGGTTTTAGGGTGAAAACCAAGGGACTGCCAGGATAAGCCCAAAGTCAAACCAGCTGGATGGCACAGTGGGTCAACAACCAGTGCCGTAACAAATAGACCTGGATATTCATGATCTTCTCTAAAAGGTTCCCAAAAATAGAGGATAATGTTGAGTTTCTCCATTGCATCCTGCTCGTAGAAGTAGAGAAGAGAGATAGATGATTGAGACCTAGGGTATCAGCATGGATAAGTTCCCAAATCCTTTATCAGAAAGCATGACAAGAAGAGCAATATAAATGCTCACACATTTCACGTCCTTGTGCTCATAGTCAGAGGATTCACCCGCAGAATAATCTTCATGCACAACGCGTTTCAGCACTTGCCTTACACTCACAGTTCACTCTGATAAGTGTTGATAGGGCAAATTCCTTCCCTAAATTGCTCCTCAGCATTAATCCTCGCTCTGAGCATTTGCATACAATACGAAAACATCTCCAAAGGCGTTTTGTGCCATTTTTCTAAAATGCAATTTCTAAGGACATGGGTGTTTTGCTTACGCTGCATGTAGATAAACAGCAGCTTTAATCATATGCCTCAAAATCAATCAGAAAGTGAAGAATTCTTAGCCACAGCAACTTACAGAGTCATGTACCTGAGAAAATAAGGTGGAAAGGTTCTAAACAAAATGTATAATTTATATATCTTGTGATTTTTACATTTGCTTTTTTACAACCTCAAGAATTCTGAAACATTAAAGGGGTTGCGCAATGAAAAGTCTACATTTTTCAAACCAGCACCTAGATCTGAATACTTTTGCAATTGCATGTAATTAACAATCTAGTATAGCTACTGAGTTATTCAATAAATATATATTTGTATAGCGCCACCTGCTGTTTATTCTTTTCCTTATTTATTGTCCACCTCACCGAGTGGTCGCATGCACTTTGTTTAAATATTCAACTGCCACTAGCCATATGTTCAGTTAGAAGCAGTGGCAGTTATAGGGAGAGATCTGCAGCAGAAAGGAGACGCCCCCTGAGCTGACAGCCTGGGAAAAATCTAGCAGAGCAATTGGAGCAATGAATAAGTAGCTGTCTGGATCCATGTGAGGTACAGGGCTGGTTCTAGTTTTGCTAGAAATAAATTGTCATGTGCTATATGATGTCTGATTTAAATTTTTTACATCGGTCGTGGCAAAACCCCTTTAAGGATCATAATTTTATCACAACTTCTGCACAACCAAAAGTCAGCATGAAAACTTTTCTGACCTAGTTTGCCTCATGCAGCTTCATAGCTCGCTACAATGTAGGAGCGCTTTCTTCTAAGGGCTCTTTCACATCTGCGTTATTGTCTTCCGGCATAGAGTTCCGTCGTCGGGGCTCTATGCCGGAAGAATACTGATCAGGATTATCCTAATGCATTCTGAATGGAAAGTCCGTCCTTCAGGATGCATCAGGATGTCTTCAGTTCCGGAACGGAACGTTTTTTGGCCGCAGCAAATAGCGCAGCATGCTGCGCTTTTTGCTCCGGCCAAAAATCCGGAACACTTGCCGCAAGGCCGGATCCGGAATGAATGCCCATTGAAAGGCGTTGATCCGGATCCGGCCTTAAGCTAAACGTCGTTTCGGCGCATTGCCGGATGCGACGTTTAGCTTTTTCTCAATGGTTACCATGGCTGCCGGGACGCTAAAGTCCTGGCAGCCATGGTAAAGTGTAGTGGGGAGCGGGGGAGCAGTATACTTACCATCCGTGCGGCTCCCGGGGCGCTCCAGAGGGACGTCAGGGCGCCCCAAGCGCATGGATCACGTGATTGCATGGCACGTCATCCATGCGCATGGGGCGCTCTGACGTCATTCTGGAGCGCCCCGGGAGCCGCACGGACTGTAAGTATACCGCTCCCCCGCTCCCCGCTCCTACTATGGCAACCAGGACTTTAATAGCGTCCTGGCTGCCATAGTAACACTGAAAGCATTTTGAAGACGGATCCGTCTTCAAATGCTTTCAGTACACTTGCGTTTTTCCGGATCCGGCGTGTAATTCCGGCAAGTGGAGTACACACCGGATCCGGACAACGCAAGTGTGAAAGAGGCCTTACCTGCCCTGTGGATATATGAGCAGGGCAAAATAGGTTCCCATCTACACAAAAGATCTTGTCTATGGTGAAGATTTCAAAAGCAAAGGGCAAAAAATGGTGGCAGAACTTTTCACTGTACAATACATCATTAAAAAAAACTAAGCATTCCTCAGAGGTGTGGCTATAAGCCTATATATCCACACCCCTGAGGAATGTTTATTTTTAAACTTTTTCTAATGTGCCTGCATATGCAGCAGTGGCGCCCAGGTCCTGGGGTTTGGTGCCCAACAGCCTGTTTACTCCACAGAAGGCATCATTCTTATAAATGGCACATGGCCGATGGGGACCCTGTTAGATATTTTGGATTGGTTCTCAGGTTACACCTCTGGCATTCCGTGTGTGTTCTCTTATTCACCCTGTTTTGCTTATGTGTCAGTTTTCACTGTAATTTTGTCATTCTCTTCCTTATCCAGAAAGGTCAGGAGGAGTAGATGGTTATGTCCTGACAGACAGACAGCGCTGCAATGCATGAAAAGTACAGGGTGGGCCATTTATATGGATACACCTTAATAAAATGGGAATGGTTGGTGATATTAACTTCCTGTTTGTGGCACATTAGTATATGTGAGGGGGGAAACTTTTCAAGGTGGGTGGTGACCATGGCGGCCATTTTGAAGTCGGCAATTTTGAATCCAACTTTTGATTTTTTTCAATAGGAAGAGGGTCATGTGACACATCAAACTTATTGGGAATTTCACAAGAAAAACAATGGTGTGCTTGGTTTTAATGTAACTTTATTCTTTCATGAGTTATTTACAAGTTTCTGACCACTTATAAAATGTGTACAATGTGCTGCCCATTGTGTTGGATTGTCAATGCAACCCTCTTCTCCCACTCTTCACACACTGATAGCAACACCGCAGGAGAAATGCGAGCACAGGCTTCCAGTATCCGTAGTTTCAGGTGCTGCACATCTCGTATCTTCACAGCATATGCTGTGCAGCACCTGAAACTACGGATACTGGAAGCCTGGGCTAGCATTTCTCCTGCGGTGTTGCTATCAGTGTGTGAAGAGTTGGAGAAAAGGGTTGCATTGACAATCCAACACAATGGGCAGCACATTGAACACATTTTATAAGTGGTCAAAAACTTGTAAATAACTCATGAAAGAATAAAGTTACATTAAAACCAAGCACACCATTGTTTTTCTTGTAAAATTCCCAATAAGTTTGATGTGTCACATGACCCTCTTCCTATTGAAAAAACAAAAGTTGGATTAAAAATGGCTGACTTCAAAATGGCTGCCATGGTCACCACCCATCTTGAAAAGTTTCCCCCCTCACATATACTAATGTGCCAAAAACAGGAAGTTAATATCACCAACCATTCCCATTTTATTAAGGTGTATCCATATAAATGGCCCACCCTGTATTTCTAATTGGAATGTAACCTGAAAGATGAATGCATTATCATCGTTAAGCAATGCTGCCACCTTGGCCACCCATAGGGGTTTTTCTGGAGTATTCCTTTAAGATGATCCAAGCTGGCAAAGCTTTATAAGACAAGTCTGGTACAGCTTCCCAGTAACGTCCAAAGGCTTGTACTTTGAGTGGGCACAATTTGCTAAAAAGCTTATCTCTCGCTGGCAGAGCATGCCACTAATGGATTTCTAGAACAGATTTGTTTGAGCAGCTCGGCTTAAAATCCACATTTTACAACTCGTAACTTGGGAATGGAAGATGTATTTGTCCCTGCTTTGCCTTCCCGGAAATGAATTCTGCAGCTGTAAAATTGAGAATGTTTAGTACTTACATGAGTCTCTATTGTCTTGCTTTATGTGAGCGACGCAGAGAATTATGCGAAACTATTGGCAAATAAGCAAAGAAAAATATCCATTTAAAGAAAGGAAATTCAAAGCAATAGTTTGCAACATTGTAACCGGAACAATATGATTTCTGCAGACGAGGCTGACTTACTAATACTACAGCCTTACTGCTGATGCTTTGTGGGGTGTTATGTTCCAGAAAATTGATTAGGCTAATGTGGGGTTATCCTTATGCAAGAGCTCGGTCTTTGGAGTTACTTGAAGTAATTGAATGAGGGGTTCCCTAACCTAACTCCCTCACCCTCTATCGGCCATAAATGAGGCCTGGAAGGCTCATTGTAACCACTGAAATTAATGAATGGCCCAATCCATGACCCATTTATGATCCAAAAGAGCATTAGGAAGTTACACAATTTTCTAAAATACTTGTTATGGTACTTGAATCCTTCACTATTTTAAAGATCTCAGCGACCAGTTCTTCACCTCAGGCAGAACCAGGCAACACCAAGAGCAGCAACCATAGGCCTTGGACAGATCCAGGAGAGCAGCGAACTGAAGTAAGTTTAAGGTGGAAGCGGGAGGCACCAGAAGCGGCGACCGGCCTCAACCTTGGAACCAGGTGCTGTCAGAAACAGGCTCCAGTAGCAGATTGGATTCAGAACTAGACAGCAGGAACAGGCCAAGTCACTTCACTAGATAGTGGTCACACGAAGAGTCAGGTAGTAACGCAAATACCAGGGACATCTGGAAACAGCTAAACTAGAAAATTACTTACAACAAGGTCTTAGAAAAAGGTGTCTAAAGATGAAAATCCACAGGAAAATAAAAACACCAGACTGGTTCTGCCAGGAACTCACTGTGAATAGTACAGGACAGGATCAAGGCCCTAACAGCACGGTTCATCATGACAAGATGGGAGCAACCATCAAAGTCTTCACGGAGGACAGATTATACAAGCTGTAAACAGGGAGGAATCATAATCACATAAGCTTTGTACAAGCAGAGAGAGAAAGAAGAGCCCTCCCTGCAGACTCTGGGGCATCAGTGACTCCTCATCATCAATGACGATGAAGCCAAAGAAGAAGATATCAGTCCAAGAACAAAACTGTGCTGATACATCACAGCTAATGAAGATGGCAGCATCCCAGACTCACATCATCCAGTGTGAATTACTTGGAGGGACATGTCCACACCAGGAAAGTAATTACTTCTATACAAGTCTCACCAGTGAAACTGCAAAACCAAGAAGGAAAAGTTGTGGAATTATAGAAATCCCAGGACATGTTAATGATTTTGACTTAATGTGAATTCAACAGATTTGGCGAATAAATATATTTACAAAGTGATTAAATATAAGATAAAACTGTGAAATCACATACAGAATAGTAAAAAGTAAATAATCATCACTGGCCTAAATATGGGGTAGGGATCCGGTCGGCCATGCTATAACACATGACTATCTACCACGTTAAAACACATGACCGACACCCCAGGGTGTACAAGAGATAGGGCAAACAATACTCAGACCACACTTATTCTCATCAGCTCCTCCTCGAGTGTGCATTGCTCATGTCTCTGAGATCACTCAGGAATGTGTTCTTATCAGCACAATGGGGAATGGGTACTATCCCTAAAAATACCCTTACAATACAATGATATTAAAATGATTAAAAAAATGGAAACAACATTTTCAAAACATTTGGATTGATTCAGTATGAGCGCCACACATAGAAATACATGCACTTCCATGACTTGGCATGCTATCGAAGAGGTTATTAATGGTTATCTGAGAAATGTTCTGCCATGCTGAATGCACTTTGGCACACAAATCATCACGATCTGCTGCTGGCAGCCCATTGCCTACCAATGACATCCCAGATTTGCTCGATGGGAGAAAAGTCTAGAGACACTGCAGGTCTGCGGCCTGGTGATGTCCTGTTGAAAAATGGCTCAGGTGACACTTTGGAGAAACTGGTTCCACAACCAAATCCTTGTAATGCCGAGCTGTTAGTACCTGAAATGAACATTAGAGAGATCCGGCTACTGTATATTATGCCACCCCACGTGATAATCCTGGGAGTAGGACCCGTGTGAGGTTCCCTTGTGACGTTGCCCATGAGGCCAGCTATTATTGCATCAAAGACAAAAGTGGGACTCATCACTAGACAGGACAGGTTCTTCGACCCCCGGGACACACAATGTTGAACAGTGCTGACATCTTGGCCTAGGCATGTAGCAATCTGTAGGAGCGATGCACCAAGGTCTTTCAAGTCAAGGATTCTGTTCCTCTCAGTGTGCGACAACTGACGTGTCAAAGTACAGGAGGCATCGCACCATCATCCCACATGACTGGATCTGATTTTTGAGGTTTCATGTGGCTAACAGATGTTTTTAATCTGGCCTTTTTGTCCCTCCTACATGCCACAGATTGGAGCTGGGTGCTGGAAAATGTCTTCTTCTACAGCAGATCTTAGTGACACCTACTGCTTCCTCGATTTCCATAACCCTATGGCTTCTCCTTCTTGGTGTTATATGTTGAGCAGTAATAGAACACGTAATGGGGCACACTCTAAAAGTATAGGGATCTTTATTAACACAATAGATAACAATACAATAAAATATTAGCAAGTGTAATAAAATATCAGCAATATAGTATCGGTAAGTATAAAATTGGATGAATGTCGACAAATCAAAGAAAAAATAAAATAAAAAATAAAAAATAAAATAAAACGCAGCAGGTAAGATAATGCTGACAATAAGATAGATTCTAAATTATGACTGACCATAAAATGAAACATATAAATATACTACTATGTCCGATCAAACAGTATAGGATAAATCGCTGGTTGTGCTTGATATAATGTTCCATACAAAGTTTATATGGGAGTATGAGTCATCCTCTCCTGCAAACAATCCTTATTCGCCTATGTTGGCAGTGATCAAAAGCGTGTGTAGCCTGAGAATTTTGATTGCACAGTAGTCAGGCTATCTATACGCACAGCGGCGTCCCGCTGTATTTAGTATGCAGAGCGATCGCTTATCGAAGATATGTAGAGGCTTACCCGAGGTTCTCTTAATGCTGGATGGTGAGCTCTCGACTCGGCGTGTCTGTCTTAACTCCGGTCTCAAGAGCTGATGCCCAGATTCGAATTTTGGCGCCAGTGAAGTTTGTTTGCTGCACGTGGTATGGCAATAGCAGTAGTATGGCAGTAATTCACTTCGGCAATTCGCTGGTTAAAGTAGCGGTTATCCAGACTTCCTCGGTCTTGTAAGGTCTCTCTACTTAATAGGGGGATGGATACCAGACGCGTTTCGGGGATTTGCAAAAGAGACCCCTTCCTCAGTGGTTAGTTTCCCCCTACTTGTATCCCACTTTTATAGTGGATAAGGTATTTCAAAAGCAATGGTTCTCTTTTGTAAATCCCCGAAACGCGTCTGGTATCCATCCCCCTATTAAGTAGAGAGACCTTACAAGACCGAGGAAGTCTGGATAACCGCTACTTTAACCAGCGAATTGCCGAAGTGAATTACTGCCATACTACTGCTATTGCCATACCACGTGCAGCAAACAAACTTCACTGGCGCCAAAATTCGAATCTGGGCATCAGCTCTTGAGACCGGAGTTAAGACAGACACGCCGAGTCGAGAGCTCACCATCCAGCATTAAGAGAACCTCAGGTAAGCCTCTACATATCTTCGATAAGCGATCGCTCTGCATACTAAATACAGCGGGACGCCCTGTGCGTATAGATAGCCTGACCAGGGGCGTAACGATCGCGGTCGCAGAGAGTGCGACTGCGACCGGGCCCGGCGGGAGGGGGGCCCGCTGCAGGCCAGCAAGTGCTTGCGGTGGCAGGCGGGCCCTGCGAAACTGATCTGTGCTTGATTCACCTGCGCTGCCTGTGTGCACCGTCCTCCCTCACTCAGCTGCTGCCGCTCCTCCGCCGGGCCCTCCCTCAAGCTACACACGCCCACAATACGCCCACAATACACCCACATGACCACGGCCGCGTGACCCGTCCCTCCGCTCACGCGAGATGAGAGTCTCTGACGTCAGGACTCAGGAGAGTAGACTCTAGGCGCACAGGCGCAGCAAAAGCCCGCCAGAGCAGATTTAAAAGAGGCAGAGCCCCGCCCCCAGCAGTGTGTGCCTGTGCCAGCACAGATTAGAGGGCTCAGGGCGCGATTCTCCGAGGAAGAAAGAAGAGGACCGACCGACCGACCAACCGACCGACAGACAGACACCAAGGGCGAGCGCTGGGCATTGCAGCAGAAGTACTGCACTCCAGGACCATCTTCTCCTGCCTCACTGCCTGCTGGACTGGTCTATAGACTGGTAGGTAGTATTAGTAATGCAATGATTCATCCATGTTGTCCCCTGATCATCCATCCATCCGCCCCACCCCCTGAATTCAGACATTATTATTGCCATTGTCTGCAATCAGGGTGGGGGTGGGGCAGATGGATGGCTCATCAGTGGACGTTAATAATGTCTGGAAAAAAAAAATTGGTATCACTGGAGGTAGTCCATGGATACACAAAAAACCTGCAACTGATTTTTTTTTTTTTTTTTTAAACTTAACTTGGCGGGGGTGGAGTCTTGGCGGGGGTGGAGTCTTGGCGGGGGTGGAGTCTTGGCGGGGGGGCCCCAATTTAAAGTTTGCCCTGGGGCCCATAGAACTCTAGTTACGCCACTGAGCCTGACTACTGTGCAATCAAAATTCTCAGGCTACACACGCTTTTGATCACTGCCAACATAGGCGAATAAGGATTGTTTGCAGGAGAGGATGACTCATACTCCCATATAAACTTTGTATGGAACATTATATCAAGCACAACCAGCGATTTATCCTATACTGTTTGATCGGACAATTGTTTTAAGTCTATATTGGGATCCATGTACACACCGAACATATTGTCATAGTAGTATATTTATATGTTTCATTTTATGGTCAGTCATAATTTAGAATCTATCTTATTGTCAGCATTATCTTACCTGCATTATCTTACCTGCTGCGTTTATTTTATTTTTTATTTTATTTTTTCTTTGATTTGTCGACATTCATCCAATTTTATACTTACCGATACTATATTGCTGATATTTTATTACACTTGCTAATATTTTATTGTATTGTTATCTATTGTGTTAATAAAGATCCCTATACTTTTAGAGTGTGCCCCACTTCCATTATTTATATGTTGAGCAGTGTATGGAAAAACATATTCTTTTCATGTCAAAGGCGTCCATAGATTTTAAATAAATGAAGTGTATTTAGAGATTTGGAGCCCCAGCAGGTGAGGGACTAAAAATGTATGACCCACAATGAGGAGCCCCATAATTCTAGACTGCTACAGATCCATAACCATCCCTGACCACATCCCTGTATTATCTCCTCTCCCTCCTGGTCTTAATGTTTTCTCTTCTCTTATCCTGGAATAGGTTTACTGTGGTTTTCACACTTCCTTTATTTGCTTGTTATGAATTGTCTTCTATAATCTTTGCTTTGTATGTTTATATTGCCAGTCTATCAAGAGAAGAACAATGCTCGGTTCCTTTGAGATCCTTTTTTAATTACTTCTTATTAAACAGATGGCCGGTTCTACCTTCTTTAAAAAAAATATCAATTTATTATAAAACCAATATATTCAACATTCATGTAGTGAAATAAAAACAAATTAATAAAATAAAACCAATTCATATAGCTTGTGCGCACCTTTTGTGAGTTTCGAAACGCGTCTGTGGAATTAATATATAGCGGAGGAGAAAAGAACCATAAGTACAAGAAAATCAATTACGAAATGAAGTCAGAGTCTCAGTCTTCCTAGAACGCATGCGCAAGGAGCAAAGATACGAGCAAAGGCACAAGCAGCAGCGCACAGCGAGGATCGCAGAGGAGATACAAACAGCGGTATAGCAGCCACGTATGTATCATACCGTTACCCAATACATCTATTAAACACACCAAGAAAAGGGTAAGCAACAAACTAACCCAAGTGTGTACTATATGTTATATTCGATGGACAACAGTAACAAAGGGTAACATAAAAACATTGATACAAAAGGCATAAAATAAAGGACCAATATGGCGCAGGATTGAAGCGCTAAACATATCCACCTGCTGATTATACGCATATTGCAATATAAGGGACCAGCAACAACGGACTATTACTGCATAAATATACAGTGGAAGACACGTACTTATCTCCTACATAACACCGCCATACTATTCCTGTTTAGCGTGAGCTCCGCAACAGGAAAAAAGGGGACTGTGATTACCATTACCGCAGTGTATGAATACACACGAACACAAAACGTGCGCACAAGCTATATGAGTGTGTTTTATTTTATGAATTTGGTTTTATTTCACTACATGAATGTTGAATATATTGGTTTTATAATAAATTGATATTTTTTTAAAGAAGGTAGAACCGGCCATCTGTTTAATATTTTATAATTACAGCTGAGTGGTTTCAGCTGGGCCGTGTTATATTTCGGTGAGCACTCCAAACGCATTTATTATTGTTCACTTTAATTACCTCTTGTCTGATGTATGTAGCTTGGTGCGGAGTTCTGGAGACAATGTGATTTCCTTGGAGACAATATTATACATGATCTGCCCCTATCTGCCACCCTAAGGGACAAAAACCTATGCATGTAAGCAGCCAGTTACCCATATGGCCCAATCCCAAGAGTCTTTCTTGTCTTAATTTGAATCCAGTTTCTGAATGTTGAAGTTTATTTCTGTTTTTGCTGTTTGATTCCAGTTCAGCTCTGGAATTCAACTTTGGAGCTTGGCTCTGGAGTTCGGCGCTAGAGTTCAGCTCTAGAGTTCAGCTCTAGAGTTCAACTATAGAGCAGCTCTGGAGTTCGGCTCTGGAGTTCAGCTCTAGAGTTCAACTATAGAGCAGCTCTGGAGTTCGGCTCTGGAGTTCAACTATAGAGCAGCTCTGGAGTTCGGCTCTGGAGTTCAACTATAGAGCAGCTCTGGAGTTCGGCTCTGGAGTTCAACTATAGAGCAGCTCTGGAGTTTGGCTCTGGAGTTCGGCTCTGGAGTTCAGCTCTAGAGTTCAACTATAGAGCAGCTCTGGAGTTTGGCTCTGGAGTTCGGCTCTGGAGTTCAGCTCTAGAGTTCTACTATAGAGCAGCTCTGGAGTTCGGCTCTGGAGTATGGTTTTCTTGCCTCCCGCTCAGTTTGCTTCCAGCATGGCATTTTTCCTGCTTCTGGGACTAAGCATGAAATAGTCAGAAGGATCCTACAGCAGAAGAAGTTTTCCTGTCTTAACCTAAGAGGACACAATTCAATGAGATGAAGAGAATGTAAAATGATTATTATAATAGTATAACTTTTTTTTAATATTCAGTGTTTTATCTCCATATAAATCTTGAAGTATTGCCGTTTTCACACCGTTTACTAGAACAGACACAGTAAGGGGACATGTCCAGTCTTCTGTAACTCACTTGGCAGCTTTGCTGTGTAGACTGAGGAAGGTTCAGCAGAGCGCACGAGATTTCATGTGGAGGCCTAGATGAGCAGGACAGTAAAACCGCACACTATGCTCCACGTGCATCTCCTCTGCCCCTCCATGATCTCTAGGGGAGGGAACAGCCCATAATTTCCTGGAGACTGTAATAGTCGACGAAATTCTTCTGCTTATTAACTCCCTTAAATTCAGCTGCGCTGTCTATGAAGACAACACAGAAGGATGTATGTCCAATATGGCCGCCCTCCCCATGGAGGTATTTAAACATAAAAAAATCGATATCGACAACATTTTAAAAAATAGAATTAAACACTTATTTCTCCTCTACAGAGTGAAATCTAATTAGTGGCATTAATTGCATACATGAAAATTTTGTGGCAATTTTTTTGTAAGGGGAATGCTCTTTAACCCCTTAAGGATGTTTTTCATTACCTGCCTTCATAGTACCATATCTTTTTTATTTTTCTGTTCACATAGCCATAAGAAGGATTGTTTTGTGGGACAAGTTGAACTTTTTAATGGCACCATTTACTGTTGCATACAGTGTAGTGGGAACATGGAAAGAAAAATCCAAATTGAGTGGAGTTGGAAAATAAATGCTATTCTGCCACAGTTTTATGGGTTTTGACTTTACGGCGTTCCCTATGCAGTAAAACTGACCTGTTACAGGTCAGCACAATTACGGTGATACCACATTTATGAAGTTTTTCTTGTGTTTTAATACTAAATAAAAAAAAAATGTTGGAATTTCTTTTTCTTTTGATCAGCATATTTTGACCCACCATTTTGGTGTATGTATGACTTTTTGAAAACTTTTTTATTTTGGGAGGTGAAGTGACGGAAAAATTGCAAATAGAATATAGTGATTTTTTTTTCTGTTATGCTGTTCGCTGTATAAGATAGATATTTTTATATTTTAATAGTACAGGCATTTTTGGATGCCCATGATATTTCATTTTTTATTTTTTATTTATTCTAGGAAAAAAGATGATATGAAACTTTATATTTTTTTCAAATTATTATTTTTTTACTTTTTTTTTAAGTCACCATAGGTGACTATAACATGTGTCATGCCTTCAGCAAGTTTATTGTTAATTTATGCATAACTTTCATACAAAGTTAATGTTTTCTGTATAATTCTCTGTATATTGTGTAACAGCTCCATCTAGTGGCCGTTTTACATAAAATTGCAGTTATTTCACAATACAGGTTTGGTCTACTTCAGCTTCCTTATCTTAGTGACATCATCATACCTGCACATAGCAGCCATTTTCTTCATTCACAGTCATCACTGCATGAGGATAGCACATGGCTTGGAAGCCTCTTGAGACATCCTCTACATCTAAGCTCACAGTAGCATCGCTGGTATGTCACATAGCCACATTACAGCCTGTTTGCATCTGTTTCATATATATTTTGCATATCCTTTTCCTCTCCTTAATAGCAGCTTATAGTTAGCAGCTAGGGACCATGCTTGTTATGCAGATAGGTAACATGCTCTGCTTAGATATTCATCTGTGTTTGTACGTGCATTACTATATGTCAGACCCCATTAGTAAGCGCATAGTTTTTTCTGTTACTCAGTTTTACCGCGCATTTACATCCTTGCAATAAAGATAAAGTTAGATGTTACTTTATTGTCAATTCATTGCCGGGATAAGGCTTAGCTGTCTGTCAAGCTATGTACCTTCACACATAAGGAGGACAGAACAGTAAAACAGTGGCTGCTTACGAGCTAGATACGAGGAACTGCAACTCCCTGACCGCAGTAAATCAACGGCTTCTTACAAGCTAGGTACTAGAACTGTGATTCCTCAAACCCTGCGAGTCAACAACTTCTAACAGGCTGGACCGCATGGTACTGAACCCTGCAAAGTGCAGCATCGTCATCCACGACAGTTGCAAGTGTGCAAGAGAATCCGAACTGTACGAGACGAGGTCTCGCATCTCGGCTAGCTCCAGAAGTTCAAAGAGATCAGTGAGCAGCTCCACGGTCGCCATTGCCCGCGCAAAGGCTGAAGCTGCCAAAACCGGCGCAGCATTTGCCAAGCAAGAAAGACAGTTAAAGGTGGATAAAGCACGCATGGAAGCAGCTCTGGCTGAACAGCAAGCACGCATGGAAGCAAACATGAAAGCAGCACTGGCTGAACAACAAGCAGCTCTGGAAAAGCTAGCTGTGGAAAAGGACTCTGCAGCTGCTGTAGCAGAGGCGTTAGAAGAAGCAGCAAACTCCTCAAGTGATAGACCCAGCAGCATAGTTGGGCCTGAACCTGATCATAACGATAACTTGCAACGCACTTCAGATTAAGTCATGCAGCATGCGGAGTCAGATGACAGCCTAAATTCAAGTCCAAAAACAGCGTCAACCCCTGCTGAAGAACCCCGCTTTGAAGGAGACAACAGTTTCATAGGACATCAACTCCCAACGCAACCTGCATTCAGACCTACAAATAATTGCAGTATAGTCAAATCCTTTAAGAAAGATCAAGTTTATGGTGACTACTACAGCAACAATCCACCAAACAAAGAACCAGGTATGTCAGATTTCCTAAAATTCCTTGCCCGACGTGAGTTAATAACCAAGGGGCTCTCCAAGTTTGATGACAGACCCGAAAGCTATAGGTCATGGCGATAATCATTCAGAGACCTAGATCTGTCTGCATGTGAGGAAATTGATCTTCTTGTCAAGTGGCTAGGAAATGAATCGACAGAGCATGCAAAACGGATTAGAGCCATTAATATTAACTACCCAAGCACTGGGTTAAACATGATATGGGAGAGACTTGAGGACTGTTACGGCTCACCAAAGGTGATAGAGAACGCACTCTTCAAAAGAATTGATGATTTCCCCAAAATCCAGAACAAAGGGTTCCAGAAACTGAGAGAACTGAGTGATCTGCTGATAGAGCTCCAAGTTGCCAAAGCTGAAGGAGATTTACAAGTTCTGGCATTCTTAGATACTGCACGTGGTGTAAACCCCATAGTACAAAAACTATCTTATAACCTGCAAGAGAAGTGGATTGCTCAAGGTTCCAGGTACAAGCAATAGTGATGAGCGGGAGGTGCCATATTCGATTTCGCGATATTTCGCGAATATTCGAATGAATATTCGTGTTATATTCGTCGAAATCGAATATTCGTAATTATTCCAATTTTCGCGAATAATATCCGATTTTTTTTTTCCGCGTATTGCGATTATTTATCTTGATAGTATAAGGCAACATTCCTATGCTAATTGACTATGGCTAGGCTAATATGTGTATTTTACGAAATTTCGTGATTTGCTCTAACTTCGTCTCTTAGAATATTACGAATATTCTAAAAGACGAAGTTAGAGCAATATTACGAAATTTCGTAAAATACACATATAGATTGTAATTTAGCTAATATACTGCTATAATCCCTTTTTTTTCCTCTAATTTTTTTTTGCCTCTTCTGAACTTAAGTTTTGTAAAATATGTACACTATTAAAAAATATTACTATAGCAGTATATTAGCTTAAATACAATCTATGTGTATTTTACGAAATTTCGTAATATTGCTCTAACTTCGTCTTTTAGAATATTCGTAATATTCTAAAAGACGAAGTTAGAGCAATATTAAGAACATTTTCAAAAGCCGAAATTGCGATGCGAGTAATATAATACGAAATAATCGCATGAAGATCTCAACTTAGCACTGCTATATTCCACACTAGGCTAGAATATGGAATATAGCAGTGCTAAGTTGAAATCTTCATGCGATTATTTCGTATTATATTACTCGCATCGCAATTTCGACTTTTGCAAATGTTCTTAATATTGCTCTAACTTCGTCTTTTAGAATATTACGAATATTCTAAAAGACGAAGTTAGAGCAATATTACGAAATTTCGTAAAATACACATAGATTGTATTTAAGCTAATATACTGCTATAGTAATATTTTTTAATAGTGTACATATTTTACAAAACTTAAGTTCAGAAGAGGCAAAAAAAATTTGAGGAAAAAAAAGGGATTATAGCACTATATTAGCTAAATTACAATCTATATGTGTATTTTACGAAATTTCGTAATATTGCTCTAACTTCGACTTTTAGAATATTCGTAATATTCTAAGAGACGAAGTTAGAGCAATATTAAGAACATTTGCAAAAGTCGAAATTGCGATGCGAGTAATATAATACGAAATAATCGCATGAAGATTTCAACTTAGCACTGCTATATTCCATATTCTAGCCTAGTGTGGAATAGAGCAGTGCTAACTTAGCACAGCTATATTCCACACTAGGCTAGAATATGGAATATAGCAGTGCTAAGTTGAAATCGTCATGCGATTATTTCGTATTATATTACTCGCATCGCAATTTGCGAAATTTCGTAAAATACACATATAGATTAGATTGTAATTTAGCTAATATGGAATATAGCAGTAAGTTGAAAACGCCACTGACTGGAGCAGCCAGGAATCCAAAGGACAGGTAAGAACAACTTTAGAGAAGTGGGAAAGAAAAAAATATAATAATAAAAAAAAAAACGAATATTCGAATTCGCGAATATATAGAACGATATTCGAAATTGCGATATTCGAGAAAAAAATTCGCAATTCGAATATTCACGCTCAACACTAACAAGCAACAGCAGAACATCCCATTTCCTCCATTCTCATTCTTTGTGGACTTTGTGCACCAGCAAGCAAAGACTAGGAATGATCCCAGCTTTGACTTCTCGATGTTTGACACCCCTTACCCCAAACCAGGTAGGCCTGTCTTACTCTGTAACATGAAAGGTACACCTGTTGCAGTACACAAGACCAGTGTATCTTCCAAAGACCCATCAAACAAAACCTACAGTACCTCAGAGACTGAGAAGATCTCAACAAAAGACCCATGCAGAGAATGTCCCCTACATAAGAAACCACACTCATTGCTGAAATGCAGAGGATTTAGAGAAAAACTTCTCAGGGACCACAAAACTTTCCTCAAGGAGAACCACATTTGTTACAGATGTTGTGCATCAACCTCTCATCTTGCAAAAGACTGTACCTAAACATCAGATGCTTAGAATGTAACAGTGAAGAGCACCATACAGCTTTACACCATGGGCCAGCTCCATGGACTTTCACACCCTCAGAACAGGCTGTAGAGCACGGCGGGGAGGAGAGAGACACAGTACCTCCTGAAGTGACACCCCAGTGCACCGAAGGTCTTAGAAACAAATCTTGCTCCAAGATCTGTCTTGTCACAGTTTATCCTATTGGACATAAAGAGAAAGCGGTAAGGTTGTATGCCATCTTTGATGATCAGAGTAATAGATTGCTCGCTAACTCGACTTTCTTTGATATCTTCAATATTAAAGGACACAGCTCTCCATATTCACTTAAAACTTGCACAGGTGTGAGTGAAGAAAAAGGCAGAAGAGCTACTGGCTTCAAAATCGAGTCCATAAATGGTGAAGCATCCCTACCTTTACCTACCTTGATCCAATGCAATCAGATGCCAAACAATAGAGAAGAGATTCCTATACCTGAGGCAGCATTACATCATGGACATCTAAAATCCATAGCACATCTCATACCTGCACTCGACCCAGAGGCCCAAATAATACTTCTGCTAGGAAGAGATATCATAAGAGTCCACAAGGTGAGGAAACAAATAAACGGTCCTCACGATTCTCCATATGCTCAGAAGCTTGACCTGGGATGGGTCATTATAGGTGATGCCTGCTTAGGAAATGTTCACAAGCCTACCACAGTCAATTCTCTTTACACAAATACCTTGGCGAATGGACGTCCATCCCTCTTTTAGCCTTGTCCTAACAGATTCCTTGTAAGAGAGAAGCCGACAAGTGTGCTGTATCCTGACTTTTCAGAAATCGAGAGCCATCCTTGTGGTGAAGACCAAGACCACTTGGGGTGCAAGGTGTTCCAAAGGACAAAGGAAGACTACAAGATAGCTCCCTCTATTGAAGATGAGGCCTTCTTAAACATAATGGAGCAAGGATTCTTCAAGGATAAAACAAACACCTGGGTTGCACCACTACCTTTCAAAACACAGAGACGCCATCTTCCCAAAAACAGAGATCAAGCCTTTAAACGCTTCTGTTCACTCCAACGTAACTTTCAGAAAAGACTAGAAATGATGGAACATTTTTTCTTATTCATGGACAAGATATTGGAGAACAATCATGCAGAAGTAGCTCCACCCCTAAAAGAAAAGGAAGAATGCTGGTACTCACCAATCTTTGGCGTTTACCACCATAAGAAGCCAGGACAAATCCGAGTAGTATTTGACTCTAATTCAATTCTCTCTCAATTATGTTCTTTTGACAGGACCAGACCTCAACAACACACTTCTCGGTGTCCTCATCAGATTCCGCAAAGAACCCATTGCTGTAGTTGCCGACATACAACAAATGTTCTATTGTTTCCTAGTTAAATAAGAGCACAGGAACTTCTTAAGATTCTTTTGGTTCAAGGACAACGACCCTACCCAAGACATCATCGAATATCGCATGAAGGTGCATGTTTTTGGCAACAGCCCATCTCCTGCAGTCGCTATTTATGGACTCAGACTTTCTGCCCAAGAAGGTAAAAAGTCTATGGAGAAGATGTTAAGAAGTTTGTTGAAAGAGACTTCTGTGTAGATGATGGCTTAAAGTTGCTTCCCTCACAAGAGGCCGCAATCGGTCTACTCAAAAGGACTCAAAGTATACTTGCCTGTTCAAACCTCAGGCTGTATAAGATAGCTTCAAACAGCAAAGTTGTTATGGAGGCCTTTCCTACTCAAGATAATTCCATGATTTGAAGGATCTAGACTTGGCAACAGACCCATTACCCATGCAGCGCAGCCTAAGGCTCAGATGGGACCTTAAGTCTGACACCTTTACTTTTCAGGTCGACCAAGAACAGAAACCCTTCACACGACGTGGAGTCCTGTCCACCATCAACAGTCTATATGATCCACTTGGATTTTCAGCTCCTGTGATCATCCAAGGTAAGACTCTGCTCAGGGAGCTAACCAAAAATATATATGATTGGGATTCGGCACTTCCCTCAGAGAAAGAGACACTATGGGTAACATGGAGAGACTCTTTAAAGGCATTATCTAACGTGCGTATACATATGCCATATGCCCACTTCTCTCCTGCTGAGGTTCAGTCCAAGCAGCTGTGCGTGTTTTGTGATGCCTCAGTAAAAGCAATCGCTGCAGTCGCTTACCTTAAAACTATAAACATTAAAGGCCAGGTCCAAATTGGCTTTACAATGGGCAAAGCAAAGCTGGCACCAAGTCCTGAGCTTACGATACCAAGATTGGAACTTTGTGCTGCTGTTCTAGCAGTAGAGCTAGCAGATCTTGTTGTGTCTGAAATAGATGTAAATCTTGATAGTACAGTATTTTATGCTGACAGCAAAGTAGTGTTGAGCTACATTTACAATAAGACTAGGAGATTTTATGTCTATGTTCATAACAGAGTTCAAAGAATCAGGAGGTCTACACAGCCTACCCAGTTGCACTATGTACCAACTGACCTCAACCCTGCAGACCGTGCTACAAGAGCCGTTCCTGCAGCCCACCTTAAAGATACCACATGGCTCACAGGACACTGATGCAGAGATTTGTCCTCATGTTTCTGTACTCACCACAAAAGTTTCTAACAAAGAGCTTGGATCCAAACGATTTAACAAGTTTTCTACGTGAAGATCACTGAACAGAGCTATAGCCGGCTTGATCCACATTGACAAATTTTTCAGAACCACACCCACGGGATCAGAGAACTGCAAATGGTCCTTCAATCCCCCACACTCTTCCCACATGGGAGTCTCATGGGAGCGTATGATTAGCTTAGTCCGCCAGATCCTTGATAGTATCTTTTTAGAGCTGGGAACTTCAAAGCTCACTCATGAGACCCTCTCAACCTTCATGGCCGAAGTAGTGGCGATTATAAACGCCAGACTTTTGACCTCAATATCCAACGACCCAGAGGATCCTTTCTTGATCAATCCTTACACTCTTCTCACCCAAAAGATCGGTACAGCATCAGGTCCCCCTGGTGAGTTTAGTACTAAAGACTTGTACAAATATCAATGGAGAAGAGTGCAAACCCTAGCAGATGCCTTCTGGAATAAATGGAGCAAACAATACCTCTCTACACTACATGTCCGGAATAAATGGCAAACCAGAAAACCCAACATAGAGGTTGGTAATGTTGTCCTTGTTAAAGACCCTCAGTCGAAAAGAAATGACTGGCCTTTGGGACTGATAACCAAGGTGTTCCCAAGTGAAGACGGGAAGGTCAGAAAGGTGGAAGTTAAAGTCTGCAGGCAACATGAGCCTAAACTCTTACTCAGACCTGTTACTGAACTGATTTTGTTGCTCTCTCCAGAAGTGACTTAATGTGGCATCCTATAGATACCAGACGGGGAGTGTCATGCCTTCAGCAAGTTTATTGTTAATTTATGCATAACTTTTATACATAGTTTATATGTTTTCTGTATAATTCTCTGTATATTGTGTAACAGCTCCATCTAGTGGTCGTTTTACATACAATTGCAGTTATTTCACACTACAAGTTTGGTCTACTTCAGCTTCCTTATCTTAGTGACATCAGCATCCCTGCACATAGCAGCCATTTTCTTCATACACAGTCATCACTGCATGAGGATAGCACATGGCTTGGAAGCCTCTTGAGACATCCTCTACATCTAAGCTCACAGTAGCATCGCTGGTATGTCACATAGCCACATTACAGCCTGTTTTCATCTGTTTCATATGTATTTTGCATATCCTTTTCCTTTCCTTAACCACCTCCGGACCACCTAACGCACATGTGCGTTCCGGAGGTGGCAGGCTGGCGCACAGTCACGCATATATGCGTCATCTCGCGAGACGCGAGATTTCCTGTGAACGCGCGCACACAGGCGCGCGCGCTCACAGGAACGGAAGGTAAGCGAGTGGATCTCCAGCATGCCAGCGGCGATCGTTCGCTGGCAGGCTGGAGATCCAAATTTTTTAACCCCTAACAGGTATATTAGACGCTGTTTTCATAACAGCGTCTAATATACCTCCTACCTGGTCCTCTGGTGGTCCCTTTTGTTAGGATCGACCACCAGAGGACTCAGGTAGGTCAGTACAGTCGCACCAAACACCACACTACACTACACCCCCCCCCCCGTCACTTATTAACCCCTTATAAACCCCTGATCACCCATGATCACCCCATATAAACTCCCTGATCACCCCCCTGTCATTGATCACCGCCCTGTCATTGATCACCCCCCTGTCAGGCTCCGTTCAGACGTCCGTATGATTTTTACGGATCCACGGATACATGGATCGGATCCGCAAAAAGCATACGGACGTCTGAATGGAGCCTTACAGGGGGGTGATCAATGACAGGCGGGTGATCACCCATATACACTCCCTGATCACCCCCCTGTCATTGATCACCGCCCTGTCATTGATCACCCCCCTGTCAGGCTCCGTTCAGACGTCCGTATGATTTTTACGGATCCACGGATACATGGATCGGATCCGCAAAAAGCATACGGACGTCTGAATGGAGCCTTACAGGGGGGTGATCAATGACAGGCGGCTGATCACCCATATACACTCCCTGATCACCCCCCTGTCATTGATCACCGCCCTGTCCTTGATCACCCCCCTGTCAGGCTCCATTCAGACGTCCGCATGATTTTTACGGATCCATGGATACATGGATCGGATCCGCAAAACCCATGCGGACGTCTGAATGGAGCCTTACAGGGGGTGATCAATGACAGGCGGGTGATCACCCATATACACTCCCTGATCACCCCCCTGTCATTGATAACCCCCCTGTCATTGATCACTCCCCTGTAAGGCTCCATTCAGACGTCCGCATGCGTTCTGTGGATCCGATACATGTATCCATGGATCCGTAAAAAATCATGCGGATGTCTGAATGGAGCCTTACAGGGGGGGTGATCAGTGACAGGGGGGTGATCACCCTGATTACCCTGATCACCCCCTGTCATTGATAACCCCCCTGTAAAGCTCCATTCAGACGTCCGCATGCGTTCTGTGGATCCGATACATGTATCCATGGATCCGTAAAAAATCATGCGGATGTCTGAATGGAGCCTTACAGGGGGGGTGATCAGTGACAGGGGGGTGATCACCCTGATTACCCTGATCACCCCCTGTCATTGATAACCCCCCTGTAAAGCTCCATTCAGACGTCCGCATGCGTTCTGTGGATCCGATACATGTATCCATGGATCCGTAAAAAATCATGCGGATGTCTGAATGGAGCCTTACAGGGGGGGTGATCAGTGACAGGGGGGTGATCACCCTGATTACCCTGATCACCCCCTGTCATTGATAACCCCCCTGTAAGGCTCCATTCAGACGTCCGCATGTGTTTTGTGGATCCGATCCATGTATCCATGGATCCGTAAAAAATCATGCGGATGTCTGAATGGAGCCTTACAGGGGGGGTGATCAATGACAGGGGGTGATCAGGGAGTCTATATGGGTGATCACCCCCCTGTCATTGATCACCCCCCTGTCATTGATCACCCCCCTGTCATTGATCAGCCCCCCCCCCCCCCCCCTGGTAAGGCTCCATTCAGACATTTTTTTTGGCACAAGTTAGCGGAAATTTTTTGTTTGTTTTTGTTTTTTCTTACAAAGTCTCATATTCCAATAACTTGTGTCAAAAAATAAAATCTCCCATGAACTCACCATACCCCTCACGGAATCCAAATGCGTAAACATTTTTAGACATTTATATTCCAGACTTCTTCTCACGCTTTAGGGCCCCTAAAAAGCCAGGGCAGTATAAATACCCCACATGTGACCCCATTTCGGAAAGAAGACACCCCAAGGTATTTGCTGAGGGGCATATTGAGTCCATGAAAGATTGAAATTTTTGTCCTAAGTTAGCGGAAAGTGAGACTTTGTGAGAAAAAAACTAAAAAAAATCAATATCCGCTAACTTATGCAAAAAAAAAAAAAATTCTATGAACTCGCCATGCCCCTCATTGAATACCTTGGGGTGTCTTCTTTCCAAAGTGGGGTCACATGTGGGGTATTTATACTGCCCTGGCTTTTTAGGGGCCCGAAAGTGTGAGAAGAAGTCTGGGATCCAAATGTCTAAAAATGCCCTCCTAGAAGGAATTTGGGCCCCTTTGCGCATCTAGGCTGCAAAAAAGTGTCACACATCTGGTATCGCCGTACTCAGGAGAAGTTGGGGAATGTGTTTTGGGGTGTCATTTTACATATACCCATGCTGGGTGAGATAAATATCTTGGTCAAATGCCAACTTTGTATAAAAAAATGGGAAAAGTTGTCTTTTGCCAAGATATTTCTCTCACCCAGCATGGGTATATGTAAAATGACACCCCAAAACACATTCCCCAACTTCTCCTGAGTACGGCGATACCAGATGTGTCACACTTTTTTGCTGCCAAGGTGGGCAAAGGGGCACATATTCCAAAGTGCACCTTTCGGATTTTGCAGGGCATTTTTTACACATTTTGATTGCAAAGTTCTTCTTACACATTTGGGCCCCTAAATTGCCAGGGCAGTATAACTACGCCACAAGTGACCCCATTTTGGAAAGAAGACACCCCAAGGTATTCTGTGAGGGGCATGGCGAGTTCCTAGAATTTTTTATTTTTTGTCACAAGTTAGCGGAAAATGATGATTTTTCTTTTTTTTTCTTTTTTCCTTACAAAGTCTCATATTCCACTAACTTGCGACAAAAAATAAAAAATTCTAGGAACTCGCCATGCCCCTCACGGAATACCTTGGGGTGTCTTCTTTCCAAAATGGGGTCACTTGTGGCGTAGTTATACTGCCCTGGCAATTTAGGGGCCCAAATGTGTGAGAAGAACTTTGCAATCAAAATCTGTAAAAAATAACCGGTGAAATCCGAAAGGTGCACTTTGGAATATGTGCCCCTTTGCCCACCTTGGCATCAAAAATGTGTCACACATCTGGTATCGCCGTACTCAGGAGAAGTTGGGGAATGTGTTTTGGGGTGTCATTTTACATATACCCATGCTGGGTGAGAGAAATATCTTGGCAAAAGACAACTTTTCCCATTTTTTTATACAAAGTTGGCATTTGACCAAGATATTTATCTCACCCAGCATGGGTATATGTAAAATGACACCCCAAAACACATTCCCCAACTTCTCCTGAGTACGGCGAAACCAGATGTGTCACACTTTTTTGCTGCCAAGGTGGGCAAAGGGGCACATATTCCAAAGTGCACCTTTCGGATTTTGCAGGGCATTTTTTACACATTTTGATTGCAAAGTTCTTCTTACACATTTGGGCCCCTAAATTGCCAGGGCAGTATAACTACGCCACAAGTGACACCATTTTGGAAAGAAGACACCCCAAGGTATTCCGTGAGGGGCATGGCGAGTTCCTAGAATTTTTTATTTTTTGTCGCAAGTAAGTGGAATATGAGACTTTGTAAGGAAAAAAGAGAAAAAAAAAAAAATCATCATTTTCCGCTAACTTGTGACAAAAAATAAAAAATTCTAGGAACTCGCCATGCCCCTCACGGAATACCTTGGGGTGTCTTCTTTCCAAAATGGGGTCACTTGTGGCGTAGTTATACTGCCCTGGCAATTTAGGGGCCCAAATGTGTGAGAAGTACCTTGCAATCAAAATGTGTAAAAAATGGCCTGCAAAATCTGAAAGGTGCACTTTGGAATATGTGCCCCTTTGCCCACCTTGGCAGCAAAAAAGTGTCACACATCTGGTATCGCCGTACTCAGGAGAAGTTGGGGAATGTGTTTTGGGGTGCCATTTTACATATAACCATGCTGGATGAGAGAAATATCTTGGCAAAAGACAACTTTTCCCATTTTTTTATACAAAGTTGGCATTTGACCAAGATATTTTTCTCACCCAGCATGGGTATATGTAAAATGACACCCCAAAACACATTCCCCAACTTCTCCTGAGTACGGCGATACCAGATGTGTGACACTTTTTTGCTGCCAAGGTGGGCAAAGGGGCACATATTCCAAAGTGCACCTTTTGGATTTCACCGGTCATTTTTTACACATTTTGATTGCAAAGTTCTTCTCACACATTTGGGCCCCTAAATTGCCAGGGCAGTATAACTACGCCACAAGTGACCCCATTTTGGAAAGAAGACACCCCAAGGTATTCCGTGAGGGGCATGGCGAGTTCCTAGAATTTTTTATTTTTTGTCGCAAGTTAGTGGAATATGAGACTTTGTAAGAAAAAATAAATAAATAAAAATCATCATCATTTTCCGCTAACTTGTGACAAAAAATAAAAAGTTCTATGAACTCACTATGCCCATCAGCGAATACCTTAGGGTGTCTACTTTCCGAAATGGGGTCATTTGTGGGGTTTTTCTACTGTCTGGGCATTGTAGAACCTCAGGAATCATGACAGGTGCTCAGAAAGTCAGAGCTGTTTCAAAAAGCGGAAATTCACATTTTTGTACCATAGTTTGTAAATGCTATAACTTTTACCCAAACCATTTTTTTTTTGCCCAAACATTTTTTTTTTATCAAAGACATGTAGAACAATAAATTTGGCGAAAAATTTATATATGGATGTCGTTTTTTTTGCAAAATTTTACAGCTGAAAGTGAAAAATGTCATTTTTTTGCAAAAAAATCGTTACATTTTGATTAATAACAAAAAAAGTAAAAATGCCAGCAGCAATGAAATACCACCAAATGAAAGCTCTATTAGTGAGAAGAAAAGGAGGTAAAATTCATTTGTATGGTAAGTTGCATGACCGAGCGATAAACGGTGAAAGTAGTGTAGTGCCGAAGTGTAAAAAGTGCTCTGGTCATGAAGGGGGTTTCACCTAGCGGGGCTGAAGTGGTTAACAGCAGCTTATAGTTAGCAGCTAGGGACCATGCTTGTTATGCAGATAGGTAACATGCTCTGGTTAGATATTCATCTGTGTTTGTACGTGCATTACTATATGTCAGACCCCATTAGTAAGCGCATTGTTTTTTCTGTTCCCCAGTTTTACCTGATTTACATCCTTGCAATAAAGATAAAGTTGGACGTTACTCCATTGTCAATTCATTGCCGGGATAAGGCTTAGCTGTCTGTCAAGCTATGTACCTTCACACATAAGGAGCACAGAACATGCATTCATTAGATTGCATCCTGTATTTTGTAATGAATATCTATCCATTACAGAATACTGAATTCAGTATAATCCAATGCAGTGCTGCCACCTGAAGGCATGCATTAAGATATGCTAGTAATCAGTCTGTAAGCCTTGGACAGGCTTAGGCCTATTATTAGTTCAGGTTGCCTTCCCCGATCTCAGCCAGAGGAAGACAACCTGGGCCAGAAAGCGTGCGGCTCCCAATTTAAGCACTCCTTGATGCGGTCACATTTGACCACGGCATCTGAGGGGTTAAATGACTGCGATCAGCACTATCACCAGTCGCAGGCATAAGCTTATGGACTCCTCACCACAGAAATGCAGCGGTTATGGTGCATGCAGCGCTCGCAAGCTTGCATCATCTTTAAAGACTGGACCTCCACCTTACTTCTTGGTAAGGTCCACAAAGTGTGTCTCTGCTTTGACCTCCAGCCAGGGTCAGACACGGGTTCCTTGGGCCCACCAGAGAAAATTATTCCAGGGCCCAACCTTTATATCATTAATAATGTGTAGTAGAGCATAACACGGCACTTTATTGCTTTCTGTGGGTTACATAAACAAGGACATGAACATCTAGGCGAGGACCGTTTCGTGCATACCTGCACTTCGTCAGTGCCGTGTTATGCTCTACTACACATTGTATATGGATTATTTAAAGACACAGAGCACCACTAAGGAGTATGTGGGATTAGAGATCCAAGCACTGACAGCAGCATATGCAGAGCAGTCCCAGTAGTGTATGCAGAGCAGTCCCAGTAGTGTATGCAGAGCAGTCCCAGTAGTGTATGCAGAGCAGTCCCAGTAGTGCCAATCTGCTTCTTGGTTGTTATCTTTATATAATTAATAATGTCTAATAGGTTTCAATGGAAAGAAACAGACCCTAGTGGCAAGTTATTGGATCCAAAGTTTTTTTTTTCTCCTGGGCCTTTGGGACCCACTATAGTATCAGAGCCTTGGACCACAGGAGGATCTTCTGGTGGGTCAGTTCGACACGGCCTCCAGTGATCAGCTGAGATCCGTGGGGGAATCTGGCAGTAAATGTTCAGTTTCCCTACAGTGCCCCCGCAGGGGAAGTTAAGCATTACACATTTCTCAACTAATGCAGGACTGGGCATTAATTCAGAACTCTAACAGGGGGCATGAACCTGGTTTCTCCCCTTTAATACCACATTATTTCTTGCTCAGAATACTGCAGGCAGTCATGTAAAGAATGTAAGAATGTTTCACAATGTAAGGAGGTGGATTTCCATGCAGCTCACACAGATATCCCGGTCATATACAAATGAGGTAACATTCCTGCTCCTAATGGAGCTTTTAGATAAGTGATGCTCGGCCTGAAGGTGAACAGGATCACTTAGTACATGAGCCATATTGAATTCTCACATTTGTTAATCCTAGGTAAATACCATTAAGTGCTGCAAGCTAAACAACCGTAAGGAACATCACCCGATAGAGCCGCGGCGGTCATATCTGCTGCCACACCATGTGAATACAAACAGGGTTGGAGACTGGGGACTGAACATTGGCATTTGTATTCCCGTCATTTCCCATGGTCGGGTGGATTTCCATCTCCATCAGATCAAACCTTCAACCTGAATTTAATGCTGAAAATTCAACATTGTCGTATTGTACATTTGCCCGGGATCATTACATCAATGACCACTTTAATGGGGAACAAGACGGTCCTGGGCCACAGTGCACAGTAAGGCAGTATTATTTAACTATCCTATGAAATAATGAATCAGTCACTATTTTATTCAATGATGGTCAGGAGCATTATCCACTGTATGATGTTATTTATTCACTGTATGGTGCTACTATTCGTACACTGGATGATGTTATTATTAAAGGGGTTGTCCAGGCTTTTTAATTAAGTAGACTTAAGCAAACTCCAACTGGGTTCGGTGTTTGGGTGATTTTTTTATTTTCCATTATAACATGGTTATAACGGAAAATAATAGCATTCTTAAAACAGAATGCTAAATAAAATGTCTACTGAGGGGTTAAAAAAAAAAAAACTCACCCCGCAGCCGGTATCTTCTTTTCTTCAGGACCTGCAAAAAGACCTGCCGTTATGTCACCGCACTCACCACATGGAGAGCACAGTGACGTTACCGCAGGTCCTGCTGAATGAATATGGAAGGACCTGCAGTGATGTCACTGCACTCACCACATGGAGAGCACAGTGACGTTACCACAGGTCCTGCTGAATGAATATGGAAGGACCTGCAGTGATGTCACCGCACTCACCACATGGAGAGCACAGTGACGTTACCACAGGTCCTGGTGAATGAATATGGAAGGACCTGCAGTGATGTCACCGCACTCACCACATGGAGAGCACAGTGACGTTACCGCAGGTCCTGCTGAATGAATATAGAAGGACCTGCGGTGATGTCACCGCACTCACCACATGGAGAGCACAGTGACGTTACCGCAGGTCCTGCTGAATGAATATGGAAGGACCTGCAGTGATGTCACCGCACTCACCACATGGAGAGCACAGTGACGTTACCGCAGGTCCTGCTGAATGAATATGGAAGGACCTGCAGTGATGTCACCGCACTCACCACATGGAGAGCACAGTGACGTTACCGCAGGTCCTGCTGAATGAATATAGAAGGACCTGCAGTGATGTCACCGCACTCACCACATGGAGAGCACAGTGACGTTACCGCAGGTCCTGCTGAATGAATATGGAAGGACCTGCAGTGATGTCACCGCACTCACCACATGGAGAGCACAGTGACGTTACCACAGGTCCTGCTGAATGAATATGGAAGGACCTGCGATGATGTCGCTGCACTCACCACGTGGTGAGCGCGGTGACGTCACCGCAGGTCCTTTTGCAGGTCCTGAAGAAAAAAAGATACCGGCTGCGCGATCAAGTGGATGAGGTGAGTTTATTTTTTATTTTTAACCCCTCAGTAGACATTTTATTTAGCATTCTGTTTTAAGAATGCTATTATTTTTCGTTATAACCATGTGAAGTTCGGGTCACCATTGACTTAAATGGGCTCCGGGTTCGGTGTCCCGAACCCGAACATTGACTTAAAGTTTCGGCCGAACCCGAACTTCCACGGGTTCGCTCAACCCTATTAATGACCTATCCTCAGGATAGGTCATCAATATTAGATCAGCGGGGGTCCGACACTGGGCCCTCCTGCCAATCAGCTGTATGGGGAGACACCATCTCCCTTCTCTCTTACTGTCTGCTACTGTCTCATAGACATACAGCGAAAAGCAGTACTTATTCACTTTTGTTTCATTCAGTGCATTACATAGTGACTATGTAGCAGTATTTCTCAGTCAGTGTATGATGGTTTTATTCAGTTACTATATGGCAGTATTATTTAGTCAATTCTTGACAGTATTATTCATCCCGTCCTCCTTAAAAACTGCTTCAGCTCTGCAACGTTTCCTCTTATGAACTGGTTGTTTCAGGTCCTTCCTAAACATTTCTATTGGATTATGGTCAGGACTGAACCTCACATTTCCTCTTCTTTGCAGAGAGCAATGAGGAGAAAGCAAAGCTATTAAAAAAATTTTCTCCATTGTATTCACTGAAGAAAATAAACTGTCAGATGAAATGCAGAATGTAAAAGTAAATTCCCCATTAAAAGTGCCCTGTCTGACCCAGGAAAAAGTACAGCGGCATCTTAAAAATATTAAAATAGACAAATCGCCAGGACCAGATGGCATGCACCCCCATATCCTAAGATAATTAAGTAATGTCATAGCCAGACCATTATTTCTGATATTTAAGGACTCTATACTGAGAAGGAGTGTTCCACAGGATTGGCGCATAGCAAATGTGGTGCCAATATTCAAAAAGGGTCCAAAAACTGAGCCCGGAAACTATAAACCGGTAAGTTTAACAGCATGGCTTCATGAGGGATCGGTCATGTCAAACTAATTTAATCAGTTTCTATGAGGAGATAAGTTCTAGACTTGACCACGGCGAATCAATGGATGTCGTATATCTGGACTTCTCCAAAGCATTTGATACTGTACCGCATAAAAGGTTAGTATATCAAATGAGAATGCTCGGACTGGGAGAAAACGTCTGTAACAGAGGGTGGTTATTAACGGTACACACTCAGATTGGGTCACTGTCACTGAGTTACCACAGGGGTCAGTATTATCATTATATTTATTAATGATCTTGTATAAGGTTTGCATGGTAAAATATACATTTTTGCAGATGACACTAAACTGTATAAAGTAATTAATATGGAAGAGGACATTATACTGTATATATAAACTACAGAGGACAGTATACTGTATATATACTACAGAGGACAGTATACTGTATATATATACTACAGAGGACAGTATACAGTATATATACTACAGAGGACAGTATACATACTACAGAGGACAGTATACTGTATATATACTACAGAGGACAGTATACTGCATATATACTACAGAGGACCGTGTACTGTATTATACTACAGAGGACAGTATACTGTATATATATACTACAGAGGACAGTATACAGTATATATACTAGAGGACAGTATACTGTGTATATATACTACAGAGGACAGTATATATACTACAGAGGACAGTATACAGTATATATACTAGAGGACAGTATACTGTATATATATACAGTACAGACCAAAAGTTTGGACACACCTTCTCATTCAAAGAGTTTTCTTTATTTTCAGTACTATGAAAATTGTAGATTCACACTGAAGGCATCAAAACTATAAATTAACACATGTGGAATTATATACATAACAAAAAAGTGTGAAACAACTGAGAATATGTCATATTCTAGGTTCTTCAAAGTAGCCACCTTTTGCTTTGATTACTGCTTTGCACACTCTTGGCATTCTCTTGATGAGCTTCAAGAGGTAGTCACCTGAAATGGTCTTCACTTCACAGGTGTGCCCTGTCAGGTGTAATAAGTGGGATTTCTTGCCTTATAAATGGGGTTGGGACCATCAGTTGCGTTGTGGAGAAGTCAGGTGGATACACAGCTGAGAGTCCTACTGAATAGACTGTTAGAATTTGTATTATGGCAAGAAAAAAGCAGCTAAGTAAAGAAAAACAAGTGGCCATCATTACTTTAAGAAATGAAGGTCAGTCAGTCCGAAAAATTGGGAAAACTTTGAAAGTGTCTCCAAGTGCAGTCACAAAAACCATCATGCGCTACAAAGAAACTGGCTCACATGCGGACTGCCCCAGGAAAGGAAGACCAAGAGTCACCTCTGCTGCGGAGGATAAGTTCATCCGAGTCACCAGCCTCAGAAATCGCAGGTTAACAGCAGCTCAGATTAGAGACCAGGTCAATGCCACACAGAGTTCTAGCAGCAGACACATCTCTAGAACAACTGTTAAGAGGAGACTGTGTGAATCAGGTCTTCATGGTAGAATATCTGCTAGGAAACCACTGCTAAGGACAGGCAACAAGCAGAAGAGACTTGTTTGGGCTAAAGAACACAAGCAATGGACATTAGACCAGTGGAAATCTGTGCTTTGGTCTGATGAGTGCAAATACCGTGTCTTTGTGCGACGCAGTAAAGGTGAACAGATGGACTCTACATGCCTGGTTCCCACCGTGAAGCATGGAGGAGGAGGTGTGATGGTGTGGGGGGGCTTTGCTGGTGACACTGTTGGGGATTTATTCAAAATTGAAGGCATACTGAACCAGCATGGCTACAACAGCATCTTGCAGCGGCATGCTACTGCATCCGGTTTGCGTTTAGTTAGACCATCATTTTTTTTTCAACAGGACAATGACCCCAAACACACCTCCAGGCTGTGTAAGGGCTGTTTGACCATGAAGGAGAGTGATGGGGTGCTGCGCCAGATGACCTGGCCTCCACAGTCACCGGGCCTGAACCCAATCGAGACTGCCAAGAGTGTGCAAAGCAGTAATCAAAGCAAAAGGTGGCTACTTTGAAGATGTATAAAGTATAGTGGGCACTCAATAACTGGCGCTACACATCAGGTCAATCTTGTTATAAACACAGTACATTTATTCAACAATCATTACAATACAGTGAATATTACGGTCTATTCACTGTATTGTAATGATTGTTGAATAAATGTACTGTGTTTATAACAAGATTGACCTGATGTGTAGCGCCAGTTATTGAGTGCCCACTATACTTTATACATTTATATATTTGCTTTTGTGGTTAGGGTGAACCACACCTTAGTGAGTGCACCTGACCTGGTTATCAGAAGGGTGAGCCACTATTAACCCTGTGTTATCGGCTACTTTGAAGAACCTAGAATATGACATATTTTCAGTTGTTTCACACTTGTTTGTTATGTATATAATTCCACATGTGTTAATTCATAGTTTTGATGCCTTCAGTGTGAATCTACAATTTTCATAGTCATGAAAATAAAGAAAACTCTTTGAATGAGAAGGTGTGTCCAAACTTTTGGTCTGTACTGTATATATACTACAGAGGACAATATACTGTATATATATAAAGTATATATCATGAAAATAAAGAAGTGTTAATGTAGTGGGGAAAACTCTTTGAATATATATACACACACACTACAGAGGACAGTATATTGTGTATATATACTACAGAAGACAGTAAACTGTGTAAATATACTACAGAGGACAGTATATATATACTGTACATATCTATATACTGCAGAGGATAGTATACTGTATATATATACAAACCGGATTCCCAAAAAGTTGGGACACTAAACAAATTGTGAATAAAAACTGAATGCAATGATGTGGAGATGGCAAATGTCAATATTTTATGTGTAATAGAACGTAGATGACAGATCAAACGTTTAATCCGAGTAAATGTATCATTTTAAAGGAAAAATACGTTGATTCAAATTTTCACGGTGTCAACAAATCCCAAAAAAGTTGGGACAAGTAGCAATAAGAGGCTGGAAAAAGTAAATTTGAGCATAACGAAGAGCTGGAAGACCAATTAACGCTAATTAGGTCAATTGGCAACATGATTGGGTATAAAAAGAGCTTCTCAGAGCGGCAGTGTCTCTCAGAAGCCAAGATGGGTAGAGGATCGCCAATTCCCACAATGTTGCGCAGAAAGATAGTGGAGCAATATCAGAAAGGTGTTACCCAGCGAAAGATTGCAAAGACTTTGCATCTATCATCATCAACTGTGCATAACATCATCCGAAGATTCAGAGAATCTGGAACAATCTCTGTGCGTAAGGGTCAAGGCCGTAACACCATACTGGATGCCCGTGATCTCCGGGCCCTTAAACGACACTGCACCACAAACAGGAATGCTACTGTAAAGGAGATCCCAGAATGGGCTCAGGAATACTTCCAGAAACCATTGTCAGTGACCACAATCCACCGTGCCATCCGCCGTTGCCAGCTGAAACTCTACAGTGCAAAGAAGAAGCCATTTCTAAGCAAGATCCACAAGCTCAGGCGTTTTCACTGGGCCAGGGATCATTTACAATGGAGTGTGGCAAAATGGAAGACTGTTTTGTGGTCAGACGAGTCACGGTTCGAAGTTCTTTTTGGAAATCTGGGACGCCATGTCATCCGGACCAAAGAGGACAAGGACAACCCAAGTTGTTATCAGCGCTCAGTTCAGAAGCCTGCATCTCTGATGGTATGGGGTTGCATGAGTGCGTGTGGCATGGGCAGCTTGCATGTCTGGAAAGGCACCATCAATGCAGAAAAATATATTCAGGTTCTAGAACAACATCTGCTCCCATCCAGACGTCATCTCTTTCAGGGAAGACCCTGCATTTTTCAACAAGATAATGCCAGACCACATTCTTCATCAATCACAACATCATAGCTGCGTAGGAGAAGGATCCGGGTACTGAAATGGCCAGTCTGCAGTCCAGATCTTTCACCTATAGAGAACATTTGGCGCATCATAAAGAGGAAGGTGCAACAAAGAAGGCCCAAGACGATGGAACAGTTAGAGGCCTGTATTAGACAAGAATGGGAGAGCATTCCTATTTCTAAACTGGAGAAACTGGTCTCCTCGGTCCCCAGACGTCTGTTGAGTGTTGTAAGAAGAAGGGGAGATGCCACACAGCGGTGAAAATGGCCTTGTCCCAACTTTTTGGGGATTTGTTGACACCATGTGACACCATAAAATTCTGATTCAACATATTTTTCCCTTAAAATGGTACATTTTCTCAGTTTAAACTTTTGTTCCGTGATTTATGTTCGATTCTGAATAAAATATTAGAAGTTGGCACCTCAACATCATTGCATTCAGTATTTATTCACGATTTGTATAGTGTCCCAACTTTTTTAAATCCGGTTTGTATATATATATATATATATATATATATATATATATACACTACAGAGGATATTTAGCAAATGAGGCAGTGGAAAAAATGGCCCAAGTGTCATTGAAAAGGGTTTCGGTGGAAACCCTTCTATCCTGTGTTGGGGCCTGGTTTGAACCTTGCTATGGGCCCCTTACTTCTCTATGTACGCCACAGTCTGGATTGGAATTGGAAAAGTGGTTTCTGCCTCACAGTTTTGTTTGTTTTTTGCCTTCTCCTGGATCAACCTGAAGGATAATAGGCTGAACTAGATGGATTTCTTTTTTCAGCCTTAAAAACTATGTTACTATGTTTAACCATTCTTTGGTAGAAGGACTTGTGTGCTTAAGGTCGTTGTCCTACTTTCTCTTGAGATTCAGCTCACGGACAGATGTCCTGACATTTTCCTTTATATTTGCTGTTATAATTCAGAATTCATTGTTCCATCAATAATAACAAGCCATCCTGACCCAAATGCAGCAGAACAGACCCAAATCATGATCCTACTACCAGCAAGTGTCATAGATGGGATGAGGTTTTTATGCTGGATGCAGGGTCTTCTCATTTCTCATTTAAACCAAAAATTCCACTTTGATCTCATCCGCCCACAGAACATTGCTCCAATAGCCTTCTGTTCTTTTTGAAGAGCAGTGTCTTTCTTCTTGCAGTCCTGCCATGCACACCATTGTTGTTCCTCCTGATTATGAACATTAACATTATCTAATGAGAGAAAGGCCTTTAGTTGCTTAGAGATTACCTTTGGTAAATATGTGACCTCATGGACTATTCCACTCTTGGCGTTATCTTTGTTAGTCGACCACTCCTGGGGAGGGTAATCATTTCCTCCATTTGCACACTGCATCTGGATGACTGTGGATTGGTGGAGTCCATACTCTTTAGAGATGGTTTTGTAACCTTTTTCAGCCTGATGAGCATCAACAACTTTTCTTCTGAGGTCCTCAGAAATCTCCTTTGTTTGTGCCATGATGCACTTCCACAAACGTGTTCTGAAGATCAGAATGAAAAAACTGAACTATAATTTCACCTCCATATTATCTGCTGATCCTATAGGTTCACATACTTTTACCATTCACGGACATGTGATATTGGATCATTTTCCTCAATTAATACATGAATATTTTTGACTCATTTGTGTGATTTGGTTCTGTATCCCCTTTTAGGACTCGTGACAAAATTGGATGTAGTTTTAGACAGATTGATGCAGAAATATAGAAAGTTCTGAAGGGTTCACAAACTTTCAAGCACCACTGTAAGTCGACTGAAATTTTTTTTGAAAATCTAACCCGTCTGGCTCAATTGAAAATATAAAATTTTGGGGAAATTGCCTATACTTCAAAGAGGAGCTCTCACCTCTCCAGACATGTCTGTTTTAGTAACTACCTGCATTCCCTATGGCATGGATGATCAACCTGTGGCCCTCCATCTGTTGCAAAACTACAATCCCCAGCATGCCTGCACAGCCTACAGCAGGGATCAGCAACCCCCCCAACACCCCAGCTCTTCAGAAACCACAACTCCCCGAGTGCTTCATTCACTTCTGTGGGAGTTAGAAGAATAGCCAAGCATGTTTGCATGCTGGAAGTTGTAGTTTCACAGCAGCTGGAGTGCTGAAGGTTGCTGATCCCTGCTGTAGGCTGTGCAGGCATGCTGTGAATTGTAGCTTTGCAACAGCTGGAGGACTGCAGGTTGGGCATCCCTGCCCTATGGAATAACAATTCTGGAGCATCTATTCTTATGACTCTGCATTATGCCATTATTGTATTATTCCTGCAAGATGTTGCTAATTAATTGCTAGCCGTCTATAATAAAGGTCCAGAGGGGTGCTACCAGTTGAGGGGTGTGTCCCTGTACAGTCTGACACCATCCAATCAGTACTGCAATGCCAGAATGTGAAGGGACACACCATCGACTGGTAGCAATCAGATGGATCATGACTATCATATTGTATAGTTGTCAGGATTTCTTCCACTTGTACTCCAACCTACCTCAGACTCTTAGCTAACTAAATAAAACACTCGGACACACTGCGTGACAATGGAATATAGAGGCCACAGAAGCCTCTATCTTAATAAAAAGGAATAAACTCCAATTTAATAACATTAACAATCCGTAACACCTGAGAACTGCAGTTAAAATGTGGAGGTCTCAGAAGGCCCTAAATGTGATACCCAAAAATATGACCCTCATTGGCACCACGCCGACTCGGCGATGACAATATGTCAGGTACCACAACCCATTCGTTCTACAGAACCTGTTTTTCCCGGTACCTCTTTCCAGTGGGAACTTTCATCAAACCTTCTTCCATGACAGTGGACTGATACCTTTTAAGTGGTCCAACCCCTTCAGGAGGTGCCATCAAAGACCTCCATACCACCGGCTGCTGCAACAACCAAGGAAAGTGCAGAACCCTTACACCAGACACCAGCAGAAAAACAAAGGGCAGGTGGGCAGGCGGTTCTTCAGGTCCAGATTCAGCAGATAGTGAAGACCCCACCCTCACAAACTCCTTAATAAAGGAACCCATACCCCCCACCTCTCCTACCTTAACCCCACCTATCCTATTCCTGCTCATCGACTTCCTTCTAAATGAACCCTTTGTTGCCTTATCCGACCAACCAATGAAGTCATGTCTGGAACTCCCCCGCTCTGTCCCTCTCTTAATTGCAGACGGCTGGCAATTCAATCAAGAAACTTCTAGCAGGAATAATAAAGGGAAGGCACAACATAGAGTCATATAAATAGATGCTACAGAACTGATATGAGATGGGAAATTGAGGTAAAAAATAAAATACGAGTAGACATGTCAGGAGAGGTGAATCTACCAGCTCAAAAGCCAACCCATCTCCAAGACTATTAAAGGGGTTTTCTGGGAGTTTTATATTGATGACCTATCCTTAGTATAGGTCATCAGCATCTGACCGGTGGGGGTCCGACACCTGAGACCCCCGCCGATCAGCTGTTTGAGAAGGTACTCCTGTGAGCACTGTGACCTTCTCACAGCTTTTCCTAGGCCAGTGACGACACATTCATCTGTCATTTGGCCTAGGAGCAGCTCAGCCCCATAGAAGTGAATGAGGCTGAGAATGCGATACCAAGCACGGCCACTATACAACGTACAGGGGTGGTCATCAGTATCAAAATCCTGGAAAACCCCATTAAGCTGGGCTCTTCCATATTAGGTTTCAGTGCAGCCATGGAGTTCAGTTCACATTTTCCAGGTGGAATACATTAAGTGCATTGAATTCAGAGCAGAAGAAATGACTTCACTATAAAATTTCACCAGTAAATCAGATACAATCAGAGATCCTTATGGAAGTCTAAGGAAGAGGAAGACTGACCGTTTCTGCTTTCATCGCACGCCCCCCTAATGTGATTCCGACTGAATTGTCATTCAGACACTTGTGCGGATCAGATTAATGGTCTATTGAGTTTGACAGGAAGCAATATGAGAAACAATGTAATTCCCCATGTTGGGAACGTGGAGTAGATTGTGTTTGACTTCAGTCTTCAGAAGGTCTTCATCTTCCAGGTTCTTCTTGTTTTCTGTCTTGTCCACTTGCCCAGCACAAAATCTAATAAAGATGTTCTTCGTGCTGCCGTATGACAAGGAAAAAAGACAATGGAATAACGAAACGTTACCTGAAGGCAGAAGCAAACCCAAGACGTCAGCTTGGCTCAGGTTTAGGTTTGGTTACAGATGGACTCCTGGGGCGTCCTTCTCTGAACACAATGTTCTCTGACAGTAGGGTTTTTCTATCTAACATTCATTCTTCTTTTATTTCATTCTCAACTTAAAGAAGAAAGGAAATAAGATGTATGATTCATGTGGAAAGTGTTGAGAAAGTGTGAAAAACTGACAAAAGAAAAAAATACAACTCTGCAGAAGCCTCGGTACCAGAAGAGTGCCCCCATACAGTATGTCTATGGACCGAAGTGTCCATCCATATAACACCAACGTCAAGTATAGTGGTAACGGTGGTTTTGAAAATATGTCATGGTATATCAGATGCAATATACAGAAACACTGTCTCCTAAAATATGCCGAGGTAATACCAGCATGGTCCATATCACTATATACAAGAAGATGTATAACTTATACCAGCTGTACATATATAATTATATACAGGAGATGCCCAGGTTATACCAGCATGGTCCATATCACTATATACAAGAAGATGTATAACTTATACCAGCTGTACATATATAATTATATACAGGAGATGCCCAGGTTATACCAGCATGGTCCATATCACTGTATACAAGAAGATGTATAACTTATACCAGCTGTACATATATAATTATATACAGGAGATACCCAGGGTATACCAGCTGTACATATATAATTATATACAGGAGATGCCCAGGTTATACCAGCATGGTCCATATCACTGTATACAAGAAGATGTATAACTTATACCAGCTGTACATATATAATTATATACAGGAAATGCCCAGGTTATACCAGCATGGTCCATATCACTATATACAAGAAGACGTATAACTTATACCAGCTGTACATATATAATTATATACAGGAGATGCCCAGGTTATACCAGCATGGTCCATATCACTGTATACAAGAAGATGTATAACTTATACCAGCTGTACATATATAATTATATACAGGAAATGCCCAGGTTATACCAGCATGCTCCATATCACTATATACAGAAGATGTATAACTTATACCAGCTGTACATATATAATTATATACAGGAGATGCCCAGGTTATACCAGCATGGTCCATATCACTATATACAAGAAGACGTATAACTTATACCAGCTGTACATGTATAATTATATACAGGAGATGCCCAGGTTATACCAGCTGTACATATATAATTATATACAGGAGATACCCAGGTTATACCAGCATGGTCCATATCACTGTATACAAGAGATATATAACTTATACCAGCTCTACATATACCAGCTGTTCACTCTGCTGTTTCATGAGGCAGGAGCTCTGAATTGTGCTTCCTCTCTGCACTATAGCTTAACAGGAAACCCCACTCCCGGCAGGAAGCAGTAGCAGTCTAATTGGCCATGTTCCTAGTTAACCCTTGACATCCATAACATTACTGGAAGCTACAGCCATAACATACAAATACAACACAACTCAATAACAATATAAAACAATAACTATGTACCGAAATGTAGTCCCCCCAGGTCTGGGGTACTACACACCCAATTGGTAAAAACCAGGCCATCCTTAGGCAGTGTTTGTGGTCCCTCCCGGTATCCTGGCATCAAATGCCCAAAGCCCCTGTTCACTCTGACCCCCTCCCTCCCATTGCTGTGGGGAGACCAGGTTAAGGGCATAAGTGCATACATGTACATATATTGCCTAGCTAAACATGTGGTCTGCCAGGGGGATGTATTAGCTAGTGCCCAAAAGGGCTCAGTTCATGATGGTGCCAAGGAGCGTGGTAACTATCTAATCCTATGCTAAATAAAGTTCCAGACTGTGGGGCTCAATTGCGTGTGAGTCCTTAGTTTCCACAGCTGGGAGTTTCTTGGGTCTACAGCTCTTGGTAAGAGTCCCAGTAACACAGATCCTAAGCACAGTACCGCTCAAGTGCATCTGAGTCCTGGTGTCAGGTAGAAATACTTAAAACTTTACTGAAAACAGTGGATCCCCTATTTATATCTCTTACAAAAAACAGTCCTGGAAACACAGGTGAGGGGCAAAAGGAGTTCAGGTACTTTAGATTCTTTCTTTGGGAGAAGATGGTGCAAAGACCTGAGAAAGGGTGAAATAAGCAGAATACTGTAGGTGAAACTTGGATGAAAGGACTTAAATGTGAGGCTAACAAAATAGGGCCCATAAAACAAAGACAAAACAGGGGCCAGTGCCAGGTATCTCACCCTCCTGAAGCTGATTGGGCTCCTTGATCTTCTAGATTTTTGAGAAGAAACTAGATCAGGGAGTGCAGTTCCTCCTCTTCTTCCCCCAGGTCAATGAGAGGATCCTTGCTTGGCTCCCGATGCTCACTCTAACAGCTGGAAACATAACTGAAGCACTGGGTACCTCCAGTGGCTACTGGTGATGACACAGGCTCCGTGCCTGTTAAGCAGGAGCGCCCCCTGGATCCAGAAGCAACATTTTGGGCCTGCACATGGAGCATCTGCGGCTCCAGTGGTGGTGGTGGCAAACAGGTCATGGGCTCCTAGGCCAGACATTCCCATCGGTAGCATTGTTACCTCTCCTGTAGAAGCTTCAATGGCAACACAGGAGTTCACAATGGCCCAGGGTTAATCTTAGCCACTGGGTTGACGTTGATTGCGGTGGTAGCTGACGTGGGCTCTGGCTATCCCGGGATTAAGGGCTTCGACTTTGGTTTTGGCATTGATCGACATCCGCAGGCCTTCCGGTAAAGACAGACCCTGCAGATCTTCTTGCCAGACAGGCAAACAGATGGTAACCATTGGCTTAGTCAGATGCATCATGTCAGCAGCAAAAATGCTCTGAGGTTTTGGCATCGGACTGAACTCCACTTGAGTACCTTGGTAAAGTCCTTGGACAGGAGATGGCAGGTACTGCCTCTTTGCTAATCAGCAACTGACAAGGATCTCTTAATTGGTCTCAGCGTCAAGCAGCAAGCCAAAACCCCTCTCCATGGAGAACCACTTGACAATCCCCACGTGCCGATCCAATACAGGGGTCTCCAGACTTAGGATGGTCCAGTACTTGAATGACCCCCCTCCTTCAGGACTGCAGCCATGGCCTATCACTGTGGAAAATCGAGGCCTCAATCCTCCCTGGCCAGGTGACAGAATGGTTGACCACCAGCTTGATGGTCACCGATTCTTCTTAAACGGACTTCAGTGGTTTGGGGTAGTCACCCCACATCATGGTTGACCAGTTGGGCTTCTGTTTCTTCTCTGCCATCTTGAGCATGTGCCGGGCTATTCTCCCTTCAGTCTCCAGTGAGGAAGCAGCTTCTCGCAGTCCGTCTCAGGCACAGGTTGTTCTTCTCTGCCTGAAGGCCTTTTTGCCTTGGCAAAATAATAAACAAGGGCCTGAATGAAGGTACCAGACTCCCACACCCTGCAGAGCATCAGGTAGAATCGTCTCTCCTGCTCCGCGACTGGGCGTTGTCTCTGATTTCCCACTCTGGAGGGGCAGTCTTCTATATTTCAAGGCATGTGGCATGGATCCAAGATGGCTAATTAGCCACTTTTATGCTGAAGAAACAATGAATGAATTGTTTCTAGGCCTTTGTAGAAAGTGATGGTGAATGTGAAACACCCACATGGAGCCTTGTTATCACGATGTGGCTGCAGCTTTCACTTACTTCACTCCAGTAAGGCATAAAATCTCTCCTAGGGTCCACACAGCAATTAGGCCAACTATAATGAGACGCAAACCTGTCTATGAGGCCAAGTTTATGCAGTGAGCCCCTGAGGAGCTGGTGTAGAGGATGGGAATGGTAGCGGCCCTGATGAAGTGTTGTGTCATGGTCTACTCCCTCAGGCCATTGTTCCCTGGGGATCATTTCAGTGGAATTATTATACTGAAGTAGGAGGCCAGACTTAAGCGCAATGTAGAACTTTAAATACATTCAATAGTAGCAGATAATGAGTGCAATGTTCTCTGGCACCAGTAAGGATTATGGAGGCAGGTTGCGTGGCTACAATTTAGCACTTAGGTCGTACTGAATAAGTAATGTTCTGGGTAATAGGAGTCTAGCCTGTAATCTCTCACCTCACTGCAGTGTCTCCAAATGCTGGATTTAGCATCTCACTCTGCTGTATCTCTTTTCAAGTATTCACTTGAGTACTTGTTTGAGTTAATTTCACTGAAGAACCTCTATTCACACGTCCGCAACAGTTTTGCGATCCGCAGGTAGCGGATCCGCAAAACACGGACACCGGCCATGTGCGTTCCACATTTTGCGGACCGCACATGGCCAGCGCTATAATAGAAATGCCTTTTCTTGTCCGTGGCTGCGGATGTGCTGTCCGCATCTTTTGCAGCCCCATTGAAAATGAATGGGTCCGCACCAGTTCCGCAAAATTGCGGAACGGATGCGGACCCATTTTGCGGACGTGTGAATGGACCCTAAGGAGAAGGAGCTCAGGCTTGTGCCATCTTCTCTATACTGTAGCTTGACAGGAACTTCTCACCTGGCAGGAAGCAGTGTAAGGTGCAGGACACGTGCAGGAAACTGGAAGCGTTTTCTCCTTAAGTTAGGAATTTACTGTAAAACTGGCAGCAAATAACAGATAACACTTAGAACAGAGGGAAGTAATGTTCGACAAATAACTCTGGGTTAACCCTGTCTTCAGCAGCACTCCTGTGTAAGGGGAGTCTTCCTCTCTCTCACACGTCGTCTCCCAGGGTTTACAATAATCAGACATTTACCCTGTCTTTAGCCGCACTCCTGTGTAAGGGAAGTCTCCCTCTCCCTCACATGTAGTCTCTCAGGGTTTACAATAATCAGACATTTACCTTGTCTTTAGCCGCACTCCTGTGTAAGGGGAGTCTCCCTCTCCCTCACATGTAGTCTCTCAGGGTTTACAATAATCAGACATTTACCTTGTCTTTAGCCGCACTCCTGTGTAAGGGGAGTCTTCCTCTCCCTCACAAGTCGTCTCCCAGGGTTTACAATAATCAGACATTTACCTTGTCTTTAGCCGCACTCCTGTGTAAGGGGAGTCTCCCTCTCCCTCACACGTCGTCTCTCAGGGTTTACAATAATCAGACATTTACCTTGTCTTTAGCCGCACTCCTGTGTAAGGGGAGTATCCCTCTCCCTCACATGTCGTCTCCCAGGGTTTACAATAATCAGACATTTACCCTGTCTTCAGCCGCACTCCTGTGTAAGGGGAGTCTCCCTCTCCCTCACACGTCGTCTCTCAGGGTTTACAATAATCAGACATTTAACCTGTCTTTAGCCGCACTCCTGTGTAAGGGGAGTCTCCCTCTCCCTCACACGTCGTCTCTCAGGGTTTACAATAATAAGACAATTACCTTGTCTTTAGCCGCACTCCTGTGTAAGGGGAGTCTCCCTCTCCCCCACATGTAGTCTCTCAGGGTTTACAATAATAAGACATTTACCTTGTCTTTAGCCGCACTCCTGTGTAAGGGGAGTCTCCCTCTCCCCCACATGTAGTCTCTCAGGGTTTACAATAATCAGACATTTACCCTGTCTTCAGCCGCACTCCTGTGTAAGAGGAGTCTTCCTCTCCCCCACATGTAGTCTCTCAGGGTTTACAATAATAAGACATTTACCTTGTCTTTAGCCGCACTCCTGTGTAAGGGGAGTCTCCCTCTCCCCCACATGTAGTCTCTCAGGGTTTACAATAATAAGACATTTACCTTGTCTTTAGCCGCACTCCTGTGTAAGGGGAGTCTCCCTCTCCCCCACATGTAGTCTCTCAGGGTTTACAATAATCAGACATTTACCCTGTCTTCAGCCGCACTCCTGTGTAAGGGTCTCCCTCTCCCTCACATGTAGTCTCTCAGGGTTTACAATAATAAGACATTTACCTTGTCTTTAGCCGCACTCCTGTGTAAGGGGAGTCTCCCTCTCCCCCACATGTAGTCTCTCAGGGTTTACAATAATCAGACATTTACCTTGTCTTTAGCCGCACTCCTGTGTAAGGGGAGTCTCCCTCTCCCTTACATGTAGTCTCTCAGGGTTTACAATAATAAGACATTTACCCTGTCTTTAGCCGCACTCCTGTGTAAGGGGAGTCTCCCTCTCCCCCACATGTAGTCTCTCAGGGTTTACAATAATCAGACATTTACCTTGTCTTTAGCCGCACTCCTGTGTAAGGGGAGTCTCCCTCTCCCTTACATGTAGTCTCTCAGGGTTTACAATAATAAGACATTTACCCTGTCTTTAGCCGCACTCCTGTGTAAGGGGAGTCTCCCTCTCCCTCACACGTCGTCTCTCAGGGTTTACAATATTAAGACATTTACCTTGTCTTTAGCCGCACTCCTGTGTAAGGGGAGTCTCCCTCTCCCTCACACGTCGTCTCTCAGTGTTTACAATAATAAGACATTTACCTTGTCTTCAGTAGCACACTGATATGAGAGGAGTCTCCCTCTCACACGTTGTCTCTCAAGGTATAGCAATGAACAATGCCTCTTTAACAACAACTAAGACGCTCGGAGCTGATTCTGAAATGATAAACTTAAACAACAAAAATTTGTAACACACCGGCCACAGGGGTACAACTTGTGAGGTGATGGTGGACCGAGGAATAGTGCAACTAGTTCTTTAGTCACCGTTTTGACGCCTCCCTGGGCCAGCAGTGCAGTGAAGGGGAGAACAGCACCAAATTCTCCGGAGCACACTCTTCTACAGGGGACACCGGCCAGGTGGTGATTGAGGTGCCCTTCATGGTGACTGGTTTTCAGCTTGCTTGTGCGGCTGGGCCCCTGAAGTGAATAAAATCCTACGCCAGCACCTTAATGGGGCAAAATGATGACGGTAGTTGGTGTGGAAATGAGGAAGAAGATAGTAGTGAACTCCAACCAGGAACTTTACTGTACGCAGGGTTTTTAACAGCAATTGGCATCCGAGAATAAACAGTCTTATATGCAGGTTGAGGGTGGTATGCTGTAAATCCAGGTACCAGGCTGTGTGGTGGCTAGATCTTCAGGCTGTGTAGAGAGATATGTGCTTTTCCGATATGCAGCTCCTTGCCTGATCCCGACCTCAGTAAACGGCGGCTTCTGACCCTACTGTTCAGTGTAACAAACAGATGAACTCTCTGTGCTTGTAGCAAATAACGGTGAGGCTGCTGGAAGCTATACGTCCTTCACCTGTATACAAAGGTGCCTGAAAGAATAGGAAAATGGCTAATGTCCTCCTTTGTGATTTTGCATCCAAAATATTAATATTCTTTCACTGGTCACCCTGGACGGATGTACTGTAGAAGTAGGTCTCACCTCTGCTTATTCTTGGCTTGATCACTGAGATGGGTCTTGGCTCCTTTGGGCTGTGGGAACCCTCTCTCCCCCCGCCCCTCACTCCACTACTCCACCAACTTTCTCCCTCTAACTCTAACTAGGCCTGACCTGAACTATATATACTATGGTGCTACCCCCATCTAGTGGTGGAATGTGTAAATTACACCTATCAGCCTGTTTTACATAAGGGTGCAATACAGCATGATATAACATATAATATAACAACTTTGCAGTACCCACGTACACGAGTGGGACACTGCATATTCCCTGTCCTGGGGAATCCTACGCTCACCATTGCTGCCTGCACATGCGTGCCACTATGGCTGACAGCCCTCACTAGGTCCTCTTAGGATTCCCTGGTAATCTGCGGTGTGCACTACACAGTTCACCTGCCTGCCCCTGTCCCTGTGGGTAAACTAGCCACCGCTTTCAGCAAGGTCTGTGGCATGCTTTGTGGATAACAGAGCCCGAGCCCCTCAGCCAGAGTCCCTCAGTCAGCAAATCAGCTTCCATTGCCTCCTACATCAAAGATCTACCTCTCCCGTTGGTCCTGGCTTCCTCCAGGTTGCTGTATACATCTCACACAGCTCCCTCTGCTGGCTTGGGGTAATCCTGCGGCATTACAGCAGGAACAGCCCACTCCTACCAAGAGAGGAGGAACAAGGTGATTAGCCCTGTCCCTAATTAGGTTATACCAGCATGGCCCATATCACTATATACAAGATGTATAACTTATACCAGCTGTACATATATAATTATATACAGGAGATGCCCAGGTTATACCAGCATGGTCCATATCACTATATACAGAAGATGTATAACTTATACCAGCTGTACATATATAATTATATACAGGAGATGCCCAGGTTATACCAGCTGTACATATATAATTATATACAGGAGATGCCCAGGTTATACCAGCATGGTCCATATCACTATATACAGAAGATGTATAACTTATACCAGCTGTACATATATAATTATATACAGGAGATGCCCAGGTTATACCAGCATGGTCCATATCACTGTATACAAGAAGATGTATAACTTATACCAGCTGTACATATATAATTATATACAGGAGATGCCCAGGTTATACCAGCATGGTCCATATCACTATATACAGAAGATGTATAACTTATACCAGCTGTACATGTATAATTATATACAGGAGATGCCCAGGTTATACCAGCATGCTCCATATCACTATATACAAGAAGATGTATAACTTATACCAGCTGTACATGTATAATTATATACAGGAGATGCCCAGGTTATACCAGCATGGCCCATATCACTGTATACAAGAAGATGTATAACTTATACCAGCTGTACATATATAATTATATACAGGAGATGCCCAGGTTATACCAGCATGGTCCATATCACTATATACAAGAAGATGTATAACTTGTACCAGCTGTACATATATAATTATATACAGGAGATGCCCAGGTTATACCAGCTGTACATATATAATTATATACAGGAGATGCCCAGGTTATACCAGCTGTACATATATAATTATATACAGGAGATGCCCAGGTTATACCAGCATGGTCCATATCACTATATACAGAAGATGTATAACTTATACCAGCTGTACATATATAATTATATACAGGAGATGCCCAGGTTATACCAGCTGTACATATATAATTATATACAGGAGATGCCCAGGTTATACCAGCATGGTCCATATCACTATATACAGAAGATGTATAACTTATACCAGCTGTACATATATAATTATATACAGGAGATGCCCAGGTTATACCAGCATGGTCCATATCACTGTATACAAGAAGATGTATAACTTATACCAGCTGTACATATATAATTATATACAGGAGATGCCCAGGTTATACCAGCATGGTCCATATCACTATATACAGAAGATGTATAACTTATACCAGCTGTACATGTATAATTATATACAGGAGATGCCCAGGTTATACCAGCATGCTCCATATCACTATATACAAGAAGATGTATAACTTATACCAGCTGTACATGTATAATTATATACAGGAGATGCCCAGGTTATACCAGCATGGCCCATATCACTGTATACAAGAAGATGTATAACTTATACCAGCTGTACATATATAATTATATACAGGAGATGCCCAGGTTATACCAGCATGGTCCATATCACTATATACAAGAAGATGTATAACTTATACCAGCTGTACATATATAATTATATACAGGAGATGCCCAGGTTAAACCAGCATGGCCCATATCACTATATATAAGAAGGTGTATAACTTATACCAGCTGTACATATATAATTATATACAGGAGATGCCCAGGTTATACCAGCTGTACATATATAATTATATACAGAACATGCCCAGGTTATACCAGCTGTACATGCATAATTATTTACAGGAGATACCCAGGTTATACCAGCATGCTCCATATCACTGTATACAAGAAGATGTATAACTTATACCAGCTGTACATATATAATTATATACAGGAGATGCCCAGGTTATACCAGCATGGTCCATATCACTATATACAAGAAGATGTATAACTTATACCAGCTGTACATATATAATTATATACAGGAGATGCCCAGGTTATACCAGCATGGTCCATATCACTATATACAGAAGATGTATAACTTATACCAGCTGTACATGCATAATTATATACAGGGGATACCCAGGTTATACCAGCATGCTCCATATCACTATATACAAGAAGATGTATAACTTATACCAGCTGTACATATATAATTATATACAGGAGATGCCCAGGTTAAACCAGCATGGCCCATATCACTATATATAAGAAGGTGTATAACTTATACCAGCTGTACATGTATAGCAGGCTGGATTCCCAGCCTGCATTTGTGGGAGGGGCGTAGGGTATTTAGCCGGCTCACGCCCTCCCTCTGGTGTCGGCATCGTGCAGTGCTTCTCGGATTACGGCGACGTCATCCGAGTGCGACTTCCGGTTCCGGCTTGAGCGACGAGGCAGAGGCTGCGCGTCTCCCGTGCGGCGGTCTCTCCTTTGGTAAGTGCCTTCAGCTGCTTCCCCGCCACATCTCCCGGCGCCTACCTCCGGCCCCGGCTCCACCATCAGCGCGTCTCCTTGCTGCAGCGCTCGCCCGCGCACCATGCCCCGCACCATCCACTACCTCCCCGATGCGTTCCACGGTGGAACGCATCGGCAGGCACAGTCCCGGAAGCTCCACTGCCTTCCCGATGCGTTCCACGCTGGAACGCATCGGCAGCTAAACTCACACCAATCATGAGAGGTGCCTTCCCTTACCAGCGTTCCCTGGGCTCCATCATGGGGGCACACGGGGGGCACCCCCGGCTCCGCTTCCACCATCAGCGCTTCTCCTTGCTGCAGCGCTCGCCCGCGCACCATGCCCCGCACCATCCACTACCTCCCCGATGCGTTCCACGGTGGAACGCATCGGCAGGCGCAGTCCCGGAAGCTCCACTGCCTTCCCGATGCGTTCCACACTGGAACGCATCGGCAGCTAAACTCACACCAATCATGAGAGGTGCCTTCCCTTACCAGCGTTCCCTGGGCTCCATCATGGGGGCACACGGGGGGCACCCCCGGCTCCGCTTCCACCATCAGCGCTTCTCCTTGCTGCAGCGCTCGCCCGCGCACCATGCCCCGCACCATCCACTACCTCCCCGATGCGTTCCACGGTGGAACGCATCGGCAGGCGCAGTCCCGGAAGCTCCACTGCCTTCCCGATGCGTTCCACACTGGAACGCATCGGCAGCTAAACTCACACCAACCACGAGAAGTGCCTTCCCTTACCAGCGTTCCCTGGGCTCCATCATGGGGGCACACGGGGGGCACCCCATTCCATCATACTGTGCTCCAATACGGGAGGCACACCATCGCTCACTCCCGGTTCCTCCACCACGGCATCTCCCACAGGTGTTTTTCCACGCAGGGTCACATGTCCAGGTCAGAACAAGCTGGACGGGCACCTCGCGGGGATGCCGTGGCCGGTCGGCACGGGCACCGGGCACGGGCAAGGAAAATGTCCGCTCCTGTTCTAGTTCACCTTGCCGCCATCTTTTTTCCTTCCAGGCACGTCCATGTGGTTTTTTCTCTTCCTGTCTTGCACCAACATGTTTCTCTCCGTGTCCTATCGCCTGTCACGTCCAGGCTCACTGCCTGTCCAAATCTCCTGATACGTTCAAGTTCCATCATAGGTCCGGTTGCCTGGTATGTCCGGGGTCTGTTTTTTTCATAGGTCAAGGTCTCCGAATGTCCAGGATTGCCTCCACACCCTCCTGACCGATACGTTCAGGTTGTTCTGTGGGCCTTCAGCCTGACACGCTCAGGTTCCGTTTCGTGCCTGTTTGCCCGACACATCCAGGTTCCCGTCTGCATGTCCGTCCACCTGATACGTTCAGGATTCCGTCTTCGTGTCTGTCTGCCTGATACGTTCAGGATTCCGTCTTCGTGTCTGTCTGCCTGATACGTTCAGGATTCCGTTTTCGTGTCCGTCTGCCTGATACGTTCAGGATTCCGTTTTCATGTCCGTCTGCCTGATACGTTCAGGTTTCCGTTTTTCGTGTCCGTCTGCCTGATACGTTCAGGTTTCCGTGTTCGTGTCCGTCCGCCTGATACGTTCGGGTTCTCTGTTCCGGGTTTTTCTGCCTGATACGTTCAGGTCCTCGTCATGGCCTCTTACTGGTCAATCCTTCGTCATGTCCTCCCTCCTGTTACGTGTGGTTCATGTCCCGTTTTGGTCAGTCAGGTTGGTGACCTGTTCATCTTTTCAGATTTATTCTTGGGGTCGGCACCTCACTTCTCGTCACTTTCCTTCCTTACTGTCCTGTTCTATCTTTCTCCCTCTCCACAGGGGCACCTATCACGGTCAGCTCAGGCGTCTTCATCTGTCTCGTTTGGGGCCTGTCGCTCGCCATTGCCATCGCGCACGGGTCATGTCTCCACACTGGCAGCCAGTTGGGGCTGCGTCTCCAGACGCGTCTCGGCTCTCGGTCGCGTTCAGGGCCCGGCGATCTTTGTTCGCTTGGTCACGCCAGGTCATGTTCACCACTACCTGATACGCTCAGGCCGCTCGGTTTTTTCGTATTTTTCTTTCAGGTTGTCCTTCCATCGCCTGGTATCGTTTCAGCGTTTTCTTACGTTTTTGGCCTGCCACCTCCAAGGTTCCTTTCTTCCGTTTCATCACCACGTAAGTTTCGTCTTACCAGCACATGTTGGGGTACCTCTCCCCGCAGGTACCAGATAAAAATTGTTTTTTCCTCACTCACCAATCTCAGATTCGCAGGGTGTGAAGTTCACCCTCCTCACGGACTTGCCCGAGTTTGGTGCAATTGCTCCCAGGTTCCCAAACAATTTTCCACCCCAAACCTCCTGAGGCTTCAGGGTCCGGTTTTTCTTCGCGCAACATGTCCCACGTCTCGGACATTGAGGACTCGATGTCCATCCCTGAGTCGGCGGTCTCCGAGGCAGGCAGCCGCGCATCTTATAGGCATTGGACCATCCCCAAGATGATCGCCGAGCTGAGGAAGAAGGGGATCCGCCACTCGGCATCTGCACGGAAGGCAGAACTATATCGTCTGCTCTTTCCCGAATCTCCTGAACCTCCCGGAGCCTCCGAAGAACTGGTCTCCATGTCGACCATCCAGCTCTCCCTGACCCAACTCCACGCGACCATCAATAATCTAGCGTCTTCGATGTCGCACATTGATTCCAGGCTCCAGGCCGTCGAGAGCAAGATCGCTACGCCTCCTCCTCCGCCAGAGCCCGAAGCCGTTCCTTCTACTTCCCAAGCCAACGTCCCAGGTACAAGTCTGGTCTCTCCGGACATCGCCCCCGCTTTCTTTGTGCCAGAAAACATCAGGCGGGATATCCTGGCAGGAAAGGACATAAATTTGGCCGCCATTCTAATCTCTACCCATGACACGGTCGAGAACCGGACAATCGCCTGTGGTGATGTATCAGTGGTGCTGAGGTCCAAGGATGTCCGCCTCAACAAGAAGCTGTCCATCCCCGAATTTTTGCTGACCTTCAGCCTGTACCGGGACATAGTCTGCTCCATTCATCCCCAACGCAGGGCAGAGTTAGACACATACATGTACAAGGTCACCGAGCTGGGTTACAGATACGGCGGCACCGCCTTCTACGAGTATCACCGGTCCTTCTCTGCCAAAGCTGCAGCGGCTTTCCTCCAGCACCAGCATGTTACCAACTGGGCGGTGTTGGATATGGAGATCTTTTGCAGGCACTTCGCCGGGCAAAAATCCCCTGCCTGTGCCAGCTGCCAATCGGTCCTCCATTCATCTGATTGGTGCCCCCATGTCTCCAACCCATCCTCGGCCAGGCCCACATTCAGCTCAGGGGCGCAGAAACCCAACCCCACCACGGACAAACTCGGTCGTCCCATCTCTTTCCTGGGAAAAAATCAGATCTGCAACAACTTCAACCTGGGTTTTTGCAGTTATGATAAATGCAAGGCTTTGCACGTCTGCACCATCTGTTTCAGGGCCCATCCCCAGTCCTCCTGTTCTCAACGCACGTCAAAGCGCTCCTGACTAGGCGGGGTCAACGTTGACCTATTACTTTCCCTCCTCCAACAACATCACGATCCCAGTTTTGTCCGATTTCTCACACAGTGTTTCTCGGAGGGTTTTCATACCGGGCTAGTCACCCTTCCGCAGATCAGTCATGAGTGCCCCAACCTCCTCTCCTCGCTGGCGGATCCCGGGGCGGTGGACGCTCTATTGGAGGCAGGGTTGCGGAAAGGGTTCATGATCGGTCCTTTTGCGGAATCCCCGTTCCCCCTGTACCGGGTCAGCCCCATAGGTCTGGTGACAAAAAAATCATCCAATAAAAAAAGATTAATCTATGACCTGTCTGCTCCTCATGCATCCAGCATCCCCAGCCTAAATTCTCTGGTTCCGTCGGACGAGTTCTCTATGCAGTACTCGTCCCTGGATGAGGCCGTGGAACTCATTCTACAAGTCGGGGCAGGAGCGTGGCTGTCAAAAGCGGACATCGCTGATGCCTTCAAGTTACTGCCTATCCTGCCTCACCTGTGGAAGTTCTACGGCATCAAATGGAGGGCAAAGTATTATTTTGCCACCCGCTTGACGTTCGGGTCAAAGAGCAGTCCCTGGCTCTTTGATCAGTTCGCCCAAGCGCTCCATTGGCTCTTGGTCAACCATGCCCACTGCCCGAGGGTCATCCATTATCTGGATGACTTCCTGCTCATCGAGCAGGCCGCACACGCCCCGGACAGGTTGGACAGCCTCCTCAGCCTGTTCAGCCGCCTGAACGTTCCAGTGGCTCCAGCTAAGGTTGAGGGCCCCGCCAGGGTGATCACCTTCCTGGGCATCACCCTGGACACCATCAGGATGGAGGCCAGCCTCCCCCTGGACAAACTCAATAAGTTAAAGGACTCTGTGGCCAGGCTCGTGGGCACCCGCACGGTGTCAAAGTTGGAACTCCAGTCTCTTTTGGGGTCCTTCAACTTTGCCGCCAGGATCATGCCCCAAGGCAGGTCTTTCACCGCCGGCTTGCTCAGACTCCTCCCAGCAGCCTCAGATCAACATGCCCTCATCCACCTCGGGCGTGATGCGCTGGCGGATCTGGCCATGTGGTCTCTATTTTTGTCCAGCTGGAATGGCATCTCTCTCTTCGTTCCTCAGTGGGACGAGGCCTCCCCCCTGGTGTTCTCCGATGCTGCGGCTTCCCTCGGTTTCGGGGCCATCTGCGGGGATCAATGGTTTGCGGGTCCCTGGCCCGCGCAGGTCTCCTCAGACCAAGAGGCTGCCAGGTCCTCCCCCCTGCTCGAGGTTTATCCCATCGTCGCAGCCGCTCTGGTCTGGGGGCAGTCGTGGAGCAACAGGCCAGTGTGCTTCATGATTGACAACCAGGCAGTGGTCGACATCCTCGCCAGGGGCAGGTCCAGCTCCCCCAAGGTCATGCGTCTGGTCCGCAGGCTCACCTGGCTGTCTCTTTTAAATAACTTTCGTGTCATCTGCAGGCACATAGAGGGCAAGAAGAATACCGCGGCCGATGCTCTGTCCCGGTTAAACTTTAATTTGTTTTTTCAGGTTATGCCGGGAGCACGGAGAGTCGGGATCAACCCTCCGGGGTTCGAAGCCCTGGTCATGGACTAGAAGAATACATTTCCGCAGCCCACGGTCTCATACGCAAGTCTCTCTCGGCCAATTCCGCCCGGAACTATTTAACAGGGTGGAACACCTTCAGGCGTTTTGCCCGCCTTCACCCCAGGGGGGGCAGGGACAGAGTCTCCTTCGTCCTGGCCTTCCTGGCTTACTGCCACAAGGAACTCCATCTGTCCCACAATACCATCAGACTTTATTTAGCGGGCATCCAGCACCACCATATGATCAGTCACCCCAATCATGCCTCCTTCTTTTCCTCACAGGCGGTCAAGGCAGTTCTGAGAGGCATCCAGAAGCTCTCTTCCCCTTCCATACCCACCCGACAACCAGTCACAGGGGAATTATTCCAAAAAATTTCTGCCGCCCTAGATGGTAATCCCTTTGGCCCTTTTAGAAGCTTGATCCTCAAAGCCGCTCTCTACCTCAGCTTCTATGGGTTTCTCAGGCCGGGGGAATTCTGCTGCACCTCAGCCCGGAATCCAGGACCGGTCATCAGCCAGCTCCACCATAGTTCAGACCACTTCACTTTCTCTCTACCTTCCTCCAGAACCTCCCAGGTCGGTCCACCGGTACAGATCGAATACTTTAATTCGTGCAATCTTTGGTGCCCAGTGTCCGTGTTCAGTCAGCTGCTCTCCTCTCTCCATGACAGAACTCCCGATAGCCCCCTACTGCCATTTCCCGTGCTGTCACTGACATCCGCGCAGTTCATCAGGCATATGCGTTCCATAGCTTCGGGTCTGGGGTTCCACGCTGCTTCCATTTCCGGACACTCCTTCCGAATCGGGGCCGCATCGGCAGCCTCCAAACATGGTGTCCCCGCTCACGTCATACGGAAGATGGGACGATGGCAATCTTCCTACTTTTCCCGCTACATCCCTCATCCACGGGTCGAAATTGCCAAAGCCTTTTTCCAGTCTGGTTCTGTAAAACTCCCAACATTAAACCACCTAAAAATCCTTGTTTTGCCCCCTTTTTTGGCTACCCGCGTCACGTGGCTAAAGGCACACCACTAGCCAAGTCCACACCACCAGCCTAGTCAGGTCCCACCGCGTCCGTTCACACCCTCTTCCCACACTCCCCCGGAGCCTTGACCACAAGTATAGCAGGCTGGATTCCCAGCCTGCATTTGTGGGAGGGGCGTAGGGTATTTAGCCGGCTCACGCCCTCCCTCTGGTGTCGACATCGTGCAGTGCCCCACCCGACCCTCCCTCTTTTTCAGCTTCATTCAGCTCAGACTCCCTGGGTTAGCCCCCTTTTTTGGCTACCCGCGTCACGTGGCTAAAGGCACACCACTAGCCAAGTCCACACCACCAGCCTAGTCAGGTCCCACCGCGTCCGTTCACACCCTCTTCCCACACTCCCCCGGAGCCTTGACCACAAATATAATTATATACAGGAGATGCCCAGGTTATACCAGCTGTACATATATAATTATATACAGAACATGCCCAGGTTATACCAGCTGTACATGCATAATTATTTACAGGAGATACCCAGGTTATACCAGCATGCTCCATATCACTGTATACAAGAAGATGTATAACTTATACCAGCTGTACATATATAATTATATACAGGAGATGCCCAGGTTATACCAGCATGGTCCATATCACTATATACAGAAGATGTATAACTTATACCAGCTGTACATATATAATTATATACAGGAGATGCCCAGGTTATACCAGCATGGCCCATATCACTATATATAAGAAGGTGTGCAGGCTCCTAGGCTGCTCCATCTTATCTATTTATCTACACTGTGTGCAGACTCTCATCTTCCTGGACGTGGATGTAGATTCTAGAACTGACTCTGATCTTTCCTCACACGTTCACAATGTAGAGAAGTAATTTTAAGGTTATGTTCTTGTGAAGTTTCCAGAAATCCTTGAAGTTTCCGTGCATATTTGCCCTCACACACAATAACATTTCGATAACATCTGAAGTATTAGCCAGGGAAATCTCTTTCGAGCGTGTCTCCACTTTTCAGCGCTCTCGGAGCCAATGTTCTTGCCCATTGGCCATGGACAACCTCAGAAAACTTGACTTTCACTCACAGCTGAGTTTTGCGAAAAGCTCTCGTCAATATTCTTCTTTTTCCAGTCTTCTGCCTGAAGTGTCTTCAAGTCTTTTAAACATCTGGAATCTTTCCAGCCACCGAGGCGCCGCGGCCGTGCCAATCACTGAAGGAACCTCTCATGTGCGTACAGACTGAAGGAGTCCGAGGGGCATTGTAGTGAAGCTCCAGGTTTCTATGTTTTCATAGTTGATAGAGTTTTATCTGGAATCTCAGGGAAGTTCACTTTGAAGAACATTCTGCGTAGCTCTTAAGGTGTCCATGCACATGATGTGAACGTTGGCCAATCTCACCAACCATTTCATGTATGGCGGCTTCCTGATGCTACCCGACAGCAGATGTCCAGGGGAGCAGGGTTGGGCATGTTGGATTAGCTCAGGGATGGTCAACCTGTGGCCCTCCAGCTGTTGCAAAACTACAACTTCCAGCATGCTCGGACAGCCTACAGCTATCAGCCTACAGCAGGGCATGGTGGGAGTTGTAGCTTTACAACAGCTGGAGAGCCACAGGTTGGCCATGCCTGGATTAGCTGATAATGATAAAGTGATGACGGGACTTGACGGTGACCTCTAGGGAGGAGATTGAGACTTCTTCACCTCAGAACCCTCCCCATGTGGTACGGATCTCCTGCCTTGTGTCACGCTGTAGTTTTTCTGAATTGAGGTCACATCTACAATGATATAACTACAGTCCTAATAACACGACCCTCTCTAGAACTGTGCGGAACAATCAGTGTGACAAGTCGCAGAGCCAGCCTCGCGGAATAAGACTGCGACACGTAATCAGACGAGATGAGGCTCCAGTGATCGCCTCATTTATATGATGCATAACGAGCCTGTAATGCGGGTCGTCTGTTACGGGTTTCACACAATTATCATAATGTCAGCGATGATATTCTCACTACACCACTAATTAGTGCATGACTGATGAGGCCGCGACCAGCCATTTGTGATTTATTGAGATGTTGCTCAACGGTTCAGCGTGCAAGAGGAGGGCAACATGTGACACGCAGATATAGCATCCTGCACACTCCTCTCCTGATATCCTCTGTGCTGCTGGGAGGACCCTGCTCCTTCCACTATGTAACTCTCATCCTGTGACCTCCACAATATCAGCACACCCCTCTCCTGAAATCCTCTGTGCTGCTGGGACCCTGCTCCTTCCATGATGTAACTCACAGTCTGTGACCTCCACAGGATCAGCACACTCCTCTCCTGAAATCCTCTGTGCTGCTGGGAGGACCCTGCTCCTTCCACTATGTAACTCTCATCCTGTGACCTCCACAATATCAGCACACCCCTCTCCTGAAAGTCTCTGTGCTGCTGGGACCCTGCTCCTTCCATGATGTAACTCTCATCCTGTGACCTCCACAAGGTCAGCACACTACTCTCCTGAAATCCTCTGTGCTGCTGGGACCCTGCTCCTTCCACTATGTAACTCTCATCCTGTGACCTCCACAAGATCAGCCCACCCCTCTCCTGAAATCCTCTGTGCTGCTGGGAGGACCCTGCTCCTGCCACTATGTAGCTCATCCTGTGACCTCCACAAGATCAGCACACTCCTCTCCTGAAATCCTCTGTGCTGCTGGGACCCTGCTCCTTCCACTATGTAACTCTTATCCTGTGACCTCCACAAGATCAGCACACCCCTCTCCTGAAATCCTCTGTGCTGCTGGGAGGACCCTGCTCCTTCCACTATGTAACTCTCATCCTGTGACCTCCACAAGATCAGCACACCCCTCTCCTGAAATCCTCTGTGCTGCTGGGAACCCTGATCCTTTCACGATGTAACTCTCATCCTGTGACCTCCACAGGATCAGCACACTCCTCTCTTGAAATCCTCTGTGCTGCTGGGAGGACCCTGCTCCTTCCACTATGTACTTCCATAAGATCAGCACACTCCTCTGCTCCAGAACCTATAAAACCGATGGCCTGTCCATTGCACAGGCCATCAATATCTGATCAGTGGGGGTCTGATCAGTTTTTTGAAGGGTCTGCAGCTGATCGGCCTCTTCTTAGCATACCCAGCACAGCGCCGTTCCTTTTATAGTGGCTGTGCTGGGTATTGCAGCTCAAACCTATTCACTTGAATGGGACTGAGCTGCAAAATAGGCCATGTAATCGATGGACGTGACCTCACAGGCCGAGGAGAATCAGCACAACCCTGCCGGTCAGATATGGACGGGTCTTCAATTTTTACGTCTTGGAAAAACGCCTTTAAATGCTTGCAGCTCCTTTACCCCGCATTGACATAATTAGAGCGGTCTCCTAAAACCATAAATCCGATTTGGAAACTCCTGAAGGGAACAGCGGCCAGATCTGCCGCTCACCGGCCGCACAGGTTATTATATGCGAACCGATATCAATGCAAACATGTTATATCTGCAGAAAAGCTCTTGGGCTGCGAGAAGTTCAAAGTCAAACTTCCCCTTGATTGACGCGAGACTCAGTCCTGAGACCGATGCAATTTCCACCCCTGTCATGGAAGTTACCATTCTCGGCGGCAAGGGTTAAGAGATGATTGGAAGTCGGCGCGGAAGCTGCGGCCTGCGTGCCCTGTAATTGCTGCTGGAACGTCCGACGGGAAATAGGGCGTAATTAAGAAAGCATTTCAGTCCTGCCACGAGGTGCCACTCCTGAAGCAGGCACAATGCCACTTACATGCCGCTCACACCGTACAAAGCGAGAATTTACACCCGACTCTTGGTTGGATTCCAGGACGAGGCAAATTTGTCGATTTTTATGTTTTTCAGGAAGATGCAGACGGGTACATGGCTTCAGAAATGAGCCCTTGAGCATGGAGGAACATGTGCTAAATCCACAGGATACCGTAAAGGCTGTCAAGGCAGCTGCAATGGGGGAATGTGGATAGGGGCTCTGGCAGAAGTCTTATAATAGGCGCTCAAAGCGTGTAAAGAGGTATCTGAAACAATTAATGGAGTGTCCCACAGGATAGCGATCACGACCACCGCCGATCACGACCACCGCCAACAGAAATGTATCCCCTTTCCTGTCAGAAAAACTGCTGCTGGTGAGAAAATTCCTGTAATAGCTATGGACACATTTGGGGCAAATTCTTTTCCGATAAAATTTTACTCATTTTGGGCTAAAAATCATTTTGTCAGTTTGTGGTTATTAAAAATGTTCAGCTGTTTTTGATATACAAGGGTTAAGAATCAGTCTGGTCATGTGAAGCCTTGTCTCTGACCTCCTAAAAACTCATATACGTCATATGTTTGATAGAAGTTTAGCAACACTGAGTGTTTAGGAGGTCAGAAGATCAGAGATAAGGCTTCACATGAGCTCTCAGCTGATGGAACTGGGAAGCAATACTCTGCAAATAGACTCATTTTTAACCCTTGTAACTCAAAAATGCCAATTTTTTTTTATAAAGACCAAATGAAAAAAATGATTTCTAGCCCGAAAGGAGTAAATCGAAATCCCTTAACCACGGAATAGATAATACATGTTAGATCGGACCCCCTGGCCCTCCACCTGCCCAATACACCAAGACTGGGGAGCAGTTTATGGATCGGTGGTCAAGCAAGTCAACTTTCATTTCTAGAGCTAATACTAACCATGGACAAAACATTCAGTGGGGGAGATTTATCGGGACTGGTGGTCCCATACGCAAGTCTTGATCCTTTGTTGACGTAAGTAAGATGAGCTGAATTTAGCAGAGTCAGGGTTTCTCTAGAACTCTATGCCAGTCAGGTCCTGGCACAGATTGGCGTTATAACTGACGCCAGTGTCTGGTGTGACCTATAATAAATCCAGCAGGCCATGATAATCGCCACCCTTCACGCTAAGCAGCGCTCCTTTTCTCACCTAAGGTGTAAGCACATTGATAGGTGCCCCTCATTTGATATGTGCTGGAGGCTGACATACGGTGGAATAGACCAAAATGCATGTACTGTGTTATTTCTGTAATGTGTGTCATGTGTGTAATTGTGTTACGCATGCAATTAGTATGTGATGTATTTAATGCTTGTAATCTGTGTGATGTCTGTTATGTATATAATATACAGTGGCAAGAAAAAGTATGTGAACCCTTTGGAATAATATGGATTTCTGCACAAATTGGTCATAAAATGTGATCTGATCTTCATCTAAGTCACAACAATAGACAATCACAGTCGGCTTAACTAATAACACACAAAGAACTAAATGTTACCATGTTTTTATTGAACACACCATGTAAACATTCACAGTGCAGGTGGAAAAAGTATGTGAACCCTTGGATTTAATAACTGGTTGAACCTCCTTTGGCAGCAATAACTTCCACCAAACGTTCCCTGTAGTTGCAGATCAGACGTGCACAACGGTCAGGAGTAATCCTTGACCGTTCCTCTTTACAGAACTGTTTCAGTTCAGCAATATTCTTGGGATGTCTGGTGTGAATCGCTTTCTTGAGGTCCTGCCACAGCATCTCCATCGGGTTGAGGTCAGGACTATGACTGGGCCACTCCAGAAGGCGGATTTTCTTCTGTTTAAGCCTTTCTGTTGTTGATTTACTTCTATGCTTTGGGTCGTTGTCCTGTTGCAACACCCATCTTTTGTTGAGCTTCAGCTGGTGGACAGATGGCCTTAAGTTCTCCTGCAAAATGTCTTGATAAACTTGGGAATTCATTTTTCCTTCGATGATAGCAATCCGTCCAGGCCGTGACGCAGCAAAGCAGCCCCAAACCATGATGCCCCCACCACCACACTTCACAGTTGGGATGAGGTTTTGATGTTGTGTGCTGCGCCTCTTTTTCTCCACACATAGTGTTGTGTGTTTCTTCCAAACAACTCCACTTTGGTTTCATCTGTCCACAGAATACTTTGCCAGTACTGCTGTGGAACATCCAGGTGCTCTTGTGCAAACTGTAAACGTGCAGCAATGTTTTTTTTGGACAGCAGTGGCTTCCTCTGTGGTATCCCCCCATGAAATCAATCATTGTTTAATGTTTTACGTATCGTAGATTCGTTGACAGGGATGTTAGCATATGCCAGAGACTTCTGTCAGTCTTTAGCTGACACTCTAGGATTCTTCTTCCCCTCATTGAGCAGTCTGCGCTGTGCTCTTGCAGTCATCTTTACCGGACGGCCACTCCTAGGGAGAGCAGCAGCAGTGCTGAACTTTCTCCATTTATAGACAATTTGTCTTACCGTGGACTGATGAACAGCAAGGCTTTTGGAGATACTTTTATAACCCTTTCCAGCTTTATGCAAGTCAACAATTCTTAATCGTAGGTCTTCTGAGAGCTCTTTTGTGTGAGGCATCATTCACATCAGGCAATGCTTCTTGTGAAAAGCAAACCCAGAACTGGTTTGCCAATTTTTTTTTATAAAGACCAAATGAAAAAAATGATTTCTAGCCCAAAAGGAGTAAATCGAAATCCCTTAACCACGGAATAGATAATACATGTTAGATCGGACCCCCTGGCCCTCCACCTGCCCAATACACCAAGACTGGGGAGCAGTTTATGGATCGGTGGTCAAGCAAGTCAACTTTCATTTCTAGAGCTAATACTAACCATGGACAAAACATTCAGTGGGGGAGATTTATCGGGACTGGTGGTCCCATACGCAAGTCTTGATCCTTTGTTGACGTAAGTAAGATGAGCTGAATTTAGCAGAGTCAGGGTTTCTCTAGAACTCTATGCCAGTCAGGTCCTGGCACAGATTGGCGCTATAACTGACGCCAGTGTCTGGTGTGACCTATAATAAATCCAGCAGGCCATGATAATCGCCACCCTTCACGCTAAGCAGCGCTCCTTTTCTCACCTAAGGTGTAAGCACATTGATAGGTGCCCCTCATTTGATATGTGCTGGAGGCTGACATACGGTGGAATAGACCAAAATGCATGTACTGTGTTATTTCTGTAATGTGTGTCATGTGTGTAATTGTGTTACGCATGCAATTAGTATGTGATGTATTTAATGCTTGTAATCTGTGTGATGTCTGTTATGTATATAATATACAGTGGCAAGAAAAAGTATGTGAACCCTTTGGAATAATATGGATTTCTGCACAAATTGGTCATAAAATGTGATCTGATCTTCATCTAAGTCACAACAATAGACAATCACAGTCGGCTTAAACTAATAACACACAAAGAGTTAAATGTTACCATGTTTTTATTGAACACACCATGTAACCATTCACAGTGCAGGTGGAAAAAGTATGTGAACCCCTAGACTAATGACATCTCCAAGAGCTAATTGGAGTGAGGTGTCAGCCAACTGGAGTCCAATCAATGAGATGAGATTGGAGGTGCTGGTTACAGCTGCCCTATAAAGAACACACACCAGTTCTGGGTTTGCTTTTCACAAGAAGCATTGCCTGATGTGAATGATGCCTCACACAAAAGAGCTCTCAGAAGACCTACGATTAAGAATTGTTGACTTGCATAAAGCTGGAAAGGGTTATAAAAGTATCTCCAAAGGCCTTGCTGTTCATCAGTCCACGGTAAGACAAACTGTCTATAAATAGAGAAAGTTCAGCACTGCTGCTGCTCTCCCTAGGAGTGGCCGTCCGGTAAAGATGACTGCAAGAGCACAGAGCAGACTGCTCAATGAGGGGAAGAAGAATCCTAGAGTGTCAGCTAAAGACTGACAGAAGTCTCTGGCATATGCTAACATCCCTGTTAGGGAATCTACGATACATAAAACACTAAACAAGAATATATTTCATGGGAGGATACCAAAGAGAAAGCCACTGTTGTCCAAAAAAAACATTGCTGCACGTTTACAGTTTGCACAAGAGCACCTGGATGTTCCACAGCAGTACTGGCAAAGTATTCTGTGGACAGATGAAACCAAAGTGGAGTTGTTTGGAAGAAACACACAACACTATGTGTGGAGAAAAAGAAGTACAGCACACAACATCAAAACCTCATCCCAACTGTGAAGTATGGTGGTGGGGGCATCATGGTTTGGGGCTGCTTTGCTTTGTCAGGGCCTGGACGGATTGCTATCGTCAAAGGAAAAATGAATTCCCAAGTTTATCAAGACATTTTGCAGGAGAACTTAAGGCCATCTGTCCACCAGCTGAAGCTCAACAGAAGATGGGTGTTGCAACAGGACAACGACCCAAAGCATAGAAGTAAATCAACAACAGAAAGGCTTAAACAGAAGAAAATCCGCCTTCTGGAGTGGCCCAGTCAGAGTCCTGACCTCAACCCGATGGAGATGCTGTGGCATGACCTCAAGAAAGCGATTCACACCAGACATCCCAAGAATATTGCTGAACTGAAACAGTTCTGTAAAGAGGAATGGTGAAGAATTACTCCTGACCGTTGTGCACGTCTGATCTGCAACTACAGGAAACGTTTGGTGGAAGTTATTGCTGCCAAAGGAGGTTCAACCAGTTATTAAATCCAAGGGTTCACATACTTTTTCCACCTGCACTGTGAATGTTTACATGGTGTGTTCAATAAAAACATGGTAACATTTAACTCTTTGTGTGTTATTAGTTAAGCCGACTGCGATTGTCTATTGTTGTGACTTAGATGAAGATCAGATCACATTTTATGTCCAATTTGTGCAGAAATCCATATCATTCCAAAGGGTTCACATACTTTTTCTTGCAACTGTATATACAGTAATGTGTGCAGTATGTGCCCCTGATGTTTTGTCCCAGGCCCCGAATATACTGCCTGCCTGATAGATACAACTATAAGTCCTCAGGATGGAAATACAATCAAATCTAATGCACTGCAAGAGCTGAAGGACCTGTGATGACATCACAGGTCATGTGATCAGTGCAGAAGGCAGGGGTTGAGAAGGACCTGCGATTATATCACCATCATGTGACCAGTGCAGGAGAGGACGACAGTGAGGAGGAGAAGAAGCTGTGGTGATGTCTGTATATGAGGAGAGGTAAGTGAAGGGAGAGGCAGAGCAATGCTGGGAGTTGTGGTTATTTTAACTGGGACTGTATGTTAGGGCTGAAGGGAGGGAAGTTATTATGGTACTAAATGTTCAGGAGTAATGTTATTTACATGGGGCTGTTCGTTATGGCGGCTGTGGGAGGGAGTGATGTTATTTACATGGGACTGTATGTTGGAGGAGACTGGGGAGGGGTGATGTTATTTACATTGGACTGTATATTGGAGGGGGCTGGAGAAATGGTGTGATGTTATTTACATAGGACTGTATATTGGAGGTGGCTGTGGGAGGGAGTGATGTTATTTACATGGGATTGTATATTGATGGTGGCTGGGGAGGGAGTGATGTTTGCATGGGACTGTATGTTAATGGTGGTTGTGGTAGTGGGTGATGTTATTTACATAGGAATAGGCTAGTTAGGTTTAGCTGACATTAGCACATCGCGAGTGTCAGCTGGTTTAATAGGGTTAAATCTGGTGACAGAATCCCTTTAATGTGTGTAAGGGCTCTTTCACACTTGCGTTGTCCGGATCCGGCATAGAGTTCCGTCGTCGGGGCTCTATGCCGGAAGAATCCTGATCAGTTTTATCCTAATGCATTCTGAATGGAGAGAAATCCGTTCAGGATGCATCAGGATGTCTTCAGTTCCGGACCGGAACGTTTTTTGGCCGGAGAAAATACCGCAGCATGCTGCGCTTTTTGCTCCGGCCAAAAATCGTGAAGACTTGCCGCAAGGCCGGATCCGGAATGAATGCCCATTGAAAGGCATTGATCCGGATCTGGCCTTAAGCTAAACGTCGTTTTGGCGCATTGCCGGATCCGACGTTTAGCTTTTTCTGAATGGTTACCATGGCTGCCGGGACGCTAAAGTCCTGGCAGCCATGGTAAAGTGTAGCGGGGAGCGGGGGAGCAGTATACTTACCGTCCGTGATGCTCCTGGGGCGCTCCAGAGTGACGTCAGGGCGCCCCACGCGCATGGATGATGTGATCGCATGGACATGTGATCCATGCGCCTGGGGCGCTCTGACGTCACTCTGGAGCGCCCCGGGAGCCGCACGGACGGTAAGTATACCGCTCCCCACTACTACTATGGCAACCAGGACTTTAATAGCATCCTGGCTGCCATAGTAACACTGAACGCATTTTGAAGACGGATCCGTCTTCAAATGCTTTCAGTTCACTTGCGTTTTTCCGGATCCGACGTGTAATTCCGGCAAATGGAGTACACGCCGGATCCGGACAACGCAAGTGTGAAAGAGGCCTAATATGCATAATGTATGTCATGTGTGTAATATGTGTAATGTATGTACTGGGTGTAGTTTTTTTTTATAAATCAATATAGAAAGATGACTAAGACAAAATATTTGTATAAAGACCATAAAGACCATAAGCGCTGACCCCGCTGAGGAGGCACAGGAAGTTCTTTCCGCTTTACAATAGACTGCCTCTCCGTCCTACACAGACTTGTCTTAGGTTTCTACCCCTGATAAAGAAGATGATTTACAGAAAAGCTTCCGGATAAAGGAAGGAATGAGAAAACTATGTAGCAAACAGACATAATTATCCATAAATACGTCTATAATACGCATATTTCCGGCGCGGACTGCCGCAATCTGAGACTTTTCCCCCAGGCCAGGTCTAAAAAAACGTGTGTGTGGCGTGGGGGCGTGGAAGGGGACGGGCCGACGCCTCTTCATAACTTCGGCGGATCCCCGCCAGATATAGGGGTTAATAAGACCAGCGTATTAAATGCCGCTCTTAATAACTGACCCCCGTAGGCTTTACACTGCAATGAGTGAAATTCACAGTAAAAAATCTACCACAATTCGACTGTTCCTGAATACGGCCTTAGCGATTCCGTATTCCTCTTACTCTGTGAGGACCTGAAAAGTAATGTTTATTTGCATATTTGTATTTAAAGTGATGTTATGAATATCTACGCAGTGTAAAGCAGGGAGGTCTGACATCATTAAAACCTACTCGTACAAGGCTATAAAGCAATATTTTTGCCAACGAAACTGGATTTACCTCTTTGATGACTGCAGATTTCAAGAGATGTAGGAAATCATTCAAGACAGTCTCACTTCAAATAATAGGATGCAAAAAATCGCTGTCACGGAATGGTAAATAGTGTCTAGTCATGAAGTGGTTATATAGCTGAAAGCTGAGACAGATTGGAAGCTGATATGTGTGACGAGAATCCCTGAGATATTTGCTTTTCTGATCCAACTGTCTATATACTATCAGCAGAGCTGTCACGTTGTGCTCCTCACTTACAAAACACTCACAGCTTTCTCTGAGAACACGATATTCCTGAAATGTCTAAAGAATTGGAAATTGAATCTTTCTGTATAATTGGAGAAGAATGCTCGGCCGTTCTCACTCCAGTAATGATGCACTTGTCTGTTTCATCTGTGATCACAGGGCAACTAATTATACATTTCAAGTCTCACTCTATAAATCCGGTGGAGGAGAACGAAGTAGATAATCAGTCCTTCTGCTATGATAACCGCAGACATGACTGTAACACAAAACAGATGAGTCTACTCAATAGAAATACTGAATAGATACGCTAAAAGTCTGCAAGAAGCGAACAAAACAAGATTTAGAACTATAATACTGCAACTTATGTGCAAGAACACAATTACTGTAACACTGTCCCCATGTACAAGAATATAAGCAGCGCTGTGTAGTTGGAGTGGGAGTCCAAGCTAATTTTGGATGCCAGAGTTAGTCGAAATGTACCAACTCCGACTCCTGCTTAAAAAAATAATAATCTATTATTAAGATTGTTTAAATGCTTTATTAACTTTCTTATGACTTTAGACAAGTTTAGAAATATTAATCATAAATATATTTAATGATCTGTCAAACTAATTAAACTGTCAAACTAATATTTAGCAAAATCAGTGATAAGCCGGGCGTTCCAGTAGTGATAGATAATCAGTTCTCCCCTTTCCTGTGTTCTCTCCTATCCTTAGATTATAAACAGTGATAAGTAGGGTGTTCTAGATATGATAGATAATCAGTTCTCACTCCTCCTGTGTCCTCTCCTGTCCATTATACTATACACAGTGATAAGCAAGGTGTTCTAGTGGTGATAGATAATCAGTTCTTCCGTCTCCTTTGTTCTCTCCTGTCCCTTAAACTATTTATAGTGATAAGCAGGGTGCTCTAGTAATGATAGATAATCAGTTTTTACCTCTACTGTGTTCTCTCCTGTCCTTATACTATACACAGTGATAAGCAGCGTGTTCTAGTGATGATAGATAATCAGTTCTCACCTCTCCTGCCCTTATACTACAAGCAGTGATAAGCAGTGTATTCAAGAGGTGACATGTAATCAGTTCTCACCTCTCTGTCCATTACTATAAACAGTGATGAGCAGGATGGTCTGCTAGTGATAGATAATCAGTTCTCATCTCTCCTGTCCTTATCATCTTGGAAAATGTAGCTAAAGTGACCCACTCCTGTATTTCGCACGCATAACACGAATATTACATTGCCGATTTTTTTTTGCAATCAAGAAAATAATCGCAAATTTGCAAATATATGACGAATATTTGCCCAAATATATCACAAATTCGATTATAGCCCCTGCTGCTCATCACTAGTGATAGATAATCAGTTCTCACCCCTCCTGTGTTCTCTCCTTTCCCCTATACTATATACAGTGAAACATGAAACATGCTGAGAAGCCTGTGGAGATGGCCCGGGGAAACCTGCAGCAAAGTCTCCAGGAGCCTCCAGGACTATCACAGGTGCAAACTCTGGAGTCAGTGGTGAGACCATCAATCCTGAAATGGGGAAGCTGAAGCCTCAGACTTTGCCCAAAGCAAGACCCCAGGTCAAGGAGACGGTGCGTGCACCTGAGCTGCAGATGGTGGAGGAGATCCCAGAGCTGGTAAGGAGAATGGGGGAGCTGAACCAGATGCAGATAGACTGTCTGTATAAACTCAAGGGCTCGTTCACACGAACGTGTGCTGCCCGTTGCTGTATTGCGGACCGCATTTGCAGATCCGCAATACACGGCACCGTTCCATGTGCAATGCATGCAACATCAACAGCAGAGACCTACACCACAAGTCCTAGCATGCACTGTACAGCAACAGAAACTTGTACCAAATGTCCCAGCAGGCACTGTGCAACAGCAGCCTCGGAGTTCTGCAGCTGCCTCTGGGCAGGAGCATGGAGCCCAGGAACCAGCAGAGGCACCACAAGTCCCAGCTGTCCCTACACAGCAGAAGGACAATGGACATTCATCCGTGTCTCAGGGCCTCTATTGCTAGGGAAAATGGCGGACATGGACCTGCTTGGTCAGAAGCGGGAGGGGACATACAGTCTGTGTGGGATTTATCTAATGATGACATAGAGGTGGACGGGGTCGGAGAAGCTGTGCAGAGTCATGTGCAGGATTTCCCCCCCTTTACCTTCAGCCACCTTCAGTATCTTTCTATAGCAGATACTTCCCCTGTAGATCAGGCCCGTAAGACCCGTCAGGGCCCCCCCAGAAATGCCTGGAGCCGCAGCGCTCCATCCTTCTCCTCTAGTGCAGGCTATACAGGCCAGGCCTTAAACCCCTTAAGGACTCAGCCCTATTTCACCTTAAGGACTTGGCCATTTTTTGCAAATCTGACCAGTGTCACTTTATGTGGTGATAACTTTAAAACGCTTTTACTTATCCAGGCCATTCTGAGATAGTTTTTTTGTCACATATTGTACTTCATAACACTGGTAAAATGGAGTCAAAAAAATTCATTTTTATTTATAAAAAAATACCAAATTTACCAAAGTTTTGGAAAAATTTGCTAATTTCCAAGTTTCAATTTCTCTACTTCTATAATACATAGTAATACCTCCAAAAATAGCTATTAGTTTACATTTCCCATATGTCTACTTTATGTTTGGATCATTTTGGGAATGCCATTTTTGGGACGTTACAAGGCTTAGAAGTTTAGATGCAAATCTTGAAAATTTTCAGAAATTTAAAAAAAACCACTTTTTAGGGACCAGTTCAGGTCTGAAGTCACTTTGTGAGACTTACATAATAGAAACCACCCAAAAGTGACCACATTCTAGAAACTACACCCCTCAAGGTATTCAAAACTGATTTTACAAACATAATTAACCCTTTAGGTGTTCCCCAAGAGTTGATGGCAAATGGAGATGAAATTTCATGAATTTAAATTTTTTGCCAAATTTTCCATTTTAACCAATTTTTTTCACAAACAAAGCAAGGGTTAACAGCCAAACAAAACTCTATATTTATTGCCCTGACTCTGCAGTTTATAGAAACGCCCGATATGTGGTCGTACACCACTCTACGGCCCCACGTCAGGGCGTAGAGGGAAAGGAACACTGTGTGGTTTATTTACACCATGTCCCATTTGAAGCCCCCTGATGCCCACCTAGAGTAGAAACTCCAAAAACGTGACCCCATTTTGGAAACTACAGGATGAGGTGGCAGTTTTTTTGGTACTATTTTAGGGTATATATGATTTTTGGTTGCTCTATATTACACTTTTTGTGAAGCAAAGTAACAAAAAATAGAAATTCTGAAATTTCATCTCCATCTGCCATTGACTCTTGTGGAACACTTAAAGAGTTAACAAAGTTTGTAAAATCAGTTTTGAATACCTTGAGGGGTGTAGTTTCTTAAATGGGGTCACTTTTTGGAGTTTCTACTCTAGGGGTGCATCAGGGGGGCTTCAAATGGGACATGGTTTCAAAAAACAAGTCCAGCAAAAACTGCTTCCAAAATCCATATGGTATTCCTTTCCTTCTGCGCCCTGCTGTGTGCCTGTACAGCAGTTTACGACCACATATGGGGTTTCTGTAAACTAAAGAATCAGGGCAATAAATATTGAGTTTTATTTGGCTGTTAACCCTTGCTTTGTTACAGGAATAAATTTATAAAATGGAAAATTTGCAAAAAAATACCTGTTTTGGCACCGTTTTTATTTTTTACTATTTACAACGTTCATCTGACAGATTAGATCATGTACTGTTTTTATAGAGCAGGTTGTTACGGATGCAGGGATACCTAATATGTTAACTTTTTTACATTTATTTAAGTTTTACACAATAATATCATTTTTGAAACAAAAAAAATCATTTTAGTGTCTCCATAGTCTGAGAGCCATAGTTTTTTTAATTTTTTGGGCGATTGTCTTAGTTAGGGTCTCATTTTTTGCAGGATGAGATTACTGTTTTAATGGTATGACTTTGGGGTACATACGACTTTTTTGATAATTTTTATTACCTTTTTTTGTAAGTAAGGTGAGAAAATTGTGGCTTTTTTTACACCATTTTTATTTTTACGTTGTTCACCTGAGGGGTTAGATCATGTGATATTTTTATAGAGCAGGTTCTTGCGGACACGGCAATACCTAATATGTGTACCTTTTTTTATTTATTAAGGTTTTACACAATAATATCATTTTTTAAACAAAAAAATCATTTTAGTGTCTCCATAGTCTGAGAGACATATTTATTTTTATTTTTTGGGCAATTGTCTCATGTAGGGGCTTTTTTTTTTGTGGGATAAGACGACGGTTTGAATGGTACTATTTTGGCGTACGGCTTTTTTGATCACTTTAATTACCTTTTTTTGGAAGTAAGGTGAGAAAAATTTCAATTTCATCATATTTTTTATGGCGTTCACCGTGCGGGAAATGTAACATGACCGTTTTATAGGGTCGTTACGGATGCGGTGATATATAACATGTGTAGGGAATTTTATTTTTAATCAGGGATAAATGTTTTTGTTTTTTTTCTTTACTTTTTTTCACTTTTTTAACATTTTTTTTTACCCAGATCCACTTGGTTCTTGAAGATCCAGTGGGTCTGATGTCTGTATAATACAGTACAGTACACTATATAGTGTACTGCACTGTATTTCATTCACACTTTGTCTGAACAGATTTCTGCCTTTAGCACAGATCTGTTCACCACCATGGATAGCAGGATGCCTGAGAAGGCATCCTGTTGCCATGGGAACCTTCCCCGTCTGCCACAACTGAGCAGATGGGGAAGGGGAGGGAGGTAGGGCTCCCTCCCTCTGTCACCCCATCCTGTCCGGGGGCTGCAAAGGCACAGCAACCCCCCGATGGGAGAGGGAGCTCCCTCCCTCTTCACCTTTTTGGAGCGATCGGCAATGCGGGGGGATCACAGGACCCTCCTAGGCATTGTCACAGGGTGCCTGCTGAATGATTTCAACAGGCACCCTGTTCCAATCACTGCCGGCCGTGCGGCAGTGATCAAAACTACACAGGACGTACCGGTACGCCCTGGGTCCTTAAGGACTCGGGAAACAGTGCGTACTGGTACGCCCTAAGTCCCTAAGGGGTTAAAAGAAGGTATGTGGTGAGGTTCAAACACCAAGGCACCAAAGAAGATGTCCCCGATAGGAGGTTTGTTGTGAGGGAACTTCTGTGCCACCAGATGGGGTTCGTTCCAGCAGACATCCTGGCAGTGATAAACCTACCAGGTAGACAGGGCTAGGATGTCCGCTTTAAGCTCATGTCTAATCTGGATAGGTTCTGGGCTAGTTTCCCCAGGTTTAGGGACACTGAAGGTTGGAGTAAATTCTTTTTTATTCCAATCTCCAAACCAGACACAGACACAGTCAACATCATATTCTGGAATGAGGCCGCCCCTCCCCAGAATATTGTGGTGTGGCTCCGGAGACATTGTGACCTTATGTCTGACCTGACTAAGAACAGGGATGATGACGGCATATGGACAGGAGGGTGGAAGGTGCTGGTCAAAACTGTGCCAGCAGAACAATATCACATGGCATCTACCCAATTCCTTCTACACTGGGAGAGAGAAAGGCGTCTGCTTCTACCCTAGTCAACCCAGGGAGTGCTTCAGACGTGACAAGGCTGGTCATCTGGCCAGTGCCTGCACTGTGGTAAAGTGCAATCTATGTGGTGAGGTCGGCCATGTAAGTGCTAACTGTGAGACCATCAGATGTAATCTGTGTGGAAACATGGGCCACCCACACAGAGATTGCTCAGATACATGGCACAACATCTGTAAAGAGCTTCCGGATGAGGAACTGGTGGAAGGGGCAAGGGGCTGTTGAGGAGGAGGCCTTAATGTCAGGGACAATACTGACCAGGCAAGAAGTCCAGCAGAGATCAGATAGTGCAGAGCCAGAACATCAGGGCTTAGAGAGTGTGCAGAACGACTTAGAGACTGTCCCTCAGGTCCAACAACAGCCAGATGGAGCCTTGTCTGTATCACCATCTGTACCTCAGGAGAGCAAGAAGCGCAAACGGAGGAAAAAAGACACCTCCTCCCGAAAGCCAGAGGCAGATTACAACATGGGCCAGAGGACCAAAAAAGAAAATAGAGGTGCAGATGTAATGATGATACATGAAACATCCTGTTTCAGTTTATTCGTTGTTTTCATTAAATTGAATGCTCAAAAAATGTTTTGTCTCACTCCCATTTCTTCTTGTTGCATGTTGAAGCTCTACTTGGAACCTTGTTAAGATTCAGCCATGCTAAATATGATTTTTTGCCATTTTTCAAGTGGTCTTAAACTTTTGATCAGGACTGTATCTTATAGGTACGAGGTTCTGACAGAGTCAGATGGTGACTATGAGCAAGAGCTACAAAGGATAGACAATGAATGTGAAGGCGACACAGGAAACCCCCCAACAAAAAGGAGACCCATTGCCATAGAAGATCAGGTAACATAATAACATAGTACATAAGGCCGAAAAAAGACATTTGTCCATCCAGTTCGGCCTGTTATCCTGCAAGTTGATTCAGAGAAAGGCAAAAAAATAAATAAAAATGTGAGGTAGAAGCCAATTTGCCCCACTTTAGGGGAATACAAAAATTCCTTCCCGACTCCAATCAGGCATCAGAATAACTCCCTGGATCAACGACCCCTCTCTAGTAGCTATAGCCTGTAATATTATTACACTCCAGAAATACATCCAGGCCCCTCCTGAATTCCTTTATTGTACTCACCATCACCACCTCCTCAGGCAGAGAGCTCCATAGTCTCACTGCTCTTACCGTAAAGAATCCTCTTCTATGTTTGTGTACAAACCTTCTTTCCTCCAGACGCAGAGGATGTCCCCTCGTCACAGTGCAGCACGCCAGACCTGCAGGGTATAGCGATAGTTGAGGTCACGGTTATGGGCAATCGAGGGTTACTCACTGTTTGGAGGAGAACCCTGGGCAGGCATGCGACAGTGAAGGAGAGGTAGACACTAGTTCATATGGGGCTCACTCTGTATGTAGGGACCAGGCCTGATGGTGTGTGAGGTGCCCTGGATGTTACAGGTATTTTTAAAGCCTTAGGTAAGGTCTCTTTAAGGATCGTGACGCCAGTGCCTGTAACGATGGCACACCGGTTTGCAGGAGGATTAATAGAGTACGCAGATGGTAAACCAAATGTTGCTTTACTTTGGAAAACAGTCCAACTTTGTACAGACAGTTTACAGTAGATGATGATGCTGTCCCATACAGTATAGTATAAATGCACTGCAGGTTTACTTCACAATATGGCAGGTTTAAATCTTGCAAGATACTTGGAGGGTAAACAGTTAATGCTTTGCAGTACAATGCTGCTCTATCCCCACAGCTATTCTAGCTGGCTGGATCCCAAGGCCCGGATGCCTAATTGCTGGCTTGAATCCTTGGTGTATAAATCTTCCTCCAGTATTGACCCTTGCTTTATACTAAAGTACCTCTGCCTCTCAGCTTACTTCTCTGAGCCAGGTGTTCTGTCTCTGCTGGGTTGCTGCAGTTTTCTCCCAGGAGGTAGATTCTTCTTCTGGGGTGACTCTACTGAGCTAAGCTTAGCCTCAGGAGCTTCAGGCTGACTAGGTGGCACTTCTAGTCCCCTGGCATACACTGACTCTCCCCTGTCTGGGCCTACCTATATATACTTAGGGCTCTCTAGCTCCCTCTAATGTCTGGGAGGCTAAAGTACACCCTGACAGGCCTGACACCAGATAATACAGGGAAATGCACATTAAACATCACATTAATCGAATAAACACATTAACCCTTGTGTAGTGCCCACCTTTACCTAGTGGGACACTACAACAGTCCTGGGGATAAATAGATGATGGGAGAGATCTCTGTACTGACCCCTGATATATTTATACATAGTAATTAGATCTCCCCTCAGTCGTCTTTTTTCTAAAGTGAATAACCCTAATGCTGATAATCTTTTAGGGTACTGTAGTTGCCTTATTCCAGTTATTACTTCAGTTGCCCTCCTCTGGACCCTCTCCAGTTCTGCTATGTCTGCCTTGTTCACAGGAGCCCAGAACTGTACACAGTCCTCCATGTGTGGTCTGACTAGTGATTTGTAAAGTGGTAGGACTATGTTCTCATTATGGGCATCTATGTGTCACGGAATGTGTACAGGTAACAAGGCAAAGCAACATGTATAAACGACTCGCTGGATCCAAAAACTAAGGAACCAAGGGAGACCCCTGCAGAAGACCTGGCACTTTCCCTGGCTGCTCAGCCTATGCAAAGATCCGAATGGTGGAGGTTTGCATATCCACGAACCTTGACTATAAAGCCCTGAGCACCCTACAATAGTAAGGGGACACGACCACCGGCTCCCTACACAAGACACGGAGGGAGTCAGGGTCACCTGGGATCCAGCAAACAGATATTAACAGATAAAGGTACACTTAGCTTTGAAGCAAACAGGAGGACAGATCAGCGTGCACACACACTCCAGGAAGTAATATAAGCCGCCCAGAAAAGCATTCTGGGGAGGCATTTAAAGGGAAGCAATTAACACATGACAGCTGAGAGAGGCTGACGAGAGGAGGAGCTGAATACCACAACACAGAAATTCAAGGAGGAGGTTCTGAAAGGCCTCTGTCAGAGCTTCTCAGCTGTCTGGTTGTGACAGTACCCCTCCCTCTACGAGTGGACTCCGGACACTCAGAACCCACCTTCTCAGGATGGGACCTATGGAAAGCCCTGATGAGACGAGAGGCCTTAATGTCCGTCACTGGGACCCACATCCTCTCCTCAGGACCATACCCCTCCCACTGAACAAGGTACTGAAGAGAACCGCGGACAAGACGAGAATCCACAATCCTAGATACCTGAAATTCAAGATTCCCATCAACCATAATCGGAGGAGGAGGCAAAGGCGAGGGTACAATGGGTTGAACATAAGGTTTCAATAAGGACTTATGAAAAACATTATGGATCTTCCAAGTCTGAGGAAGATCAAGACGGTATGCAACAGGATTGATGACAGACAGGATTTTGTAAGGCCCAATAAACCTAGGACCCAACTTCCAGGAGGGAACCTTCAATTTGATATTCTTGGTAGACAACCACACCAGATCACCAACATTCAGGTCCGGACCAAGCACACGTCTCTTATCAGCCACACGCTTATATCTCTCACTCATGCTCTTTAGATTATCTTGAATCTTTTGCCAAATAGATGACAAAGACGAGGAGAATCTGTCCTCATCAGGTAAACCAGAAGACCCCTCTCCCGAGAAAGTCCCAAACTGTGGATGAAACCCATATGCACCAAAAAATGGTGACTTATCAGAGGACTCCTGACGACGGTTATTTAAAGCAAACTCAGCAAGGGACAAAAAAGAACACCAATCCTCTTGATTCTCCGCCACAAAACAACGCAGATATGTCTCCAGATTCTGATTGACGCGCTCTGTCTGGCCATTCGACTGCGGGTGGAAAGCAGAAGAGAATGACAACCGAACCCCCAAGCGAGAACAGAAAGCCTTCCAGAATCTGGAAACAAACTGCGTGCCCCTATCAGAGACTATGTCTGAAGGAATACCGTGCAATTTGACAATGTGATCAACAAATGCCTGCGCCAGCGTCTTAGCATTGGGCAAACCAGGAAAAGGGATGAAATGCACCATTTTGCTAAAACGGTCCACCACCACCAGAATCACAGTCTTCCCCGAGGAACGAGGCAGGTCCGTGATAAAGTCCATGGACAGATGTGTCCAAGGACGGGAAGGAATGGGTAAGGGAAGGAGAGGACCTGATGGCCGTGAATGAGGGACTTTGGCACGAGCGCAAGTCTCGCAGGCTGCCACAAAACCCTCAACCGACTTACGAAGCGCAGGCCACCAGAATCTCCGAGCGATGAGATCCAGTGTGGCTCTTACCCCCGGGTGCCCAGCAAGGACCGTATCGTGGTGTTCTTTAAAAATCTTGTGTCTTAAAGCGAGAGGCACAAACAACCTCCCAGGAGGACAAAGATCAGGAGCCTCTGACTGGGCTGCCTGCACCTCTGCCTCCAATTCAGGAAAAAGAGCAGAGACCACCACACCTTCAGCCAAAATGGGACCCGGGTCTTCAAAATTCCCGCCTCCCGGAAAACAACGTGACAGGGCATCTGCCTTCACATTCTTAACTCCAGGGCGGAACGTGACAACAAAATTAAACCTAGAAAAGAACAACGACCATCTGGCCTGTCTCGGGTTCAGACGCTTGGCTGACTCCAAGTAGGCCAGATTTTTATGGTCAGTAAATACGGTAATAGGGTGTCTGGCTCCCTCTAGCCAATGGCGCCATTCCTCAAAAGCCAACTTGATGGCCAACAATTCCCTATCTCCCACATCGTAATTTCTCTCTGCGGAGGAGAGTTTTCTTGAGAAAAAGGCACACGGTCGCCAATTGGCAGGAGAGGAACCCTGAGACAAGACCGCCCCCACACCCACCTCAGAAGCATCAACCTCAACTATGAAGGGTAACGAAACATCAGGTTGCACCAAGATGGGAGCGGAAGCAAAACTCTCCTTGATATCAGAAAAAGCCTTACGCGCCTCTACTGACCAAGAAGAAAAATCTACCCCCTTTCTGGTCATATCAGTGAGTGGTTTAACAATAGAAGAATAATTCAAAATGAACTTCCTGTAATAATTGGCAAAGCCCAAAAAACGCATCAGCGCCTTTTGATTCTCAGGAAGCTCCCACTCAAGCACAGCGCGGACCTTCTCGGGGTCCATGCGAAAACCAGAAGCGGAGAGAAGAAACCCCAGAAATTGAATTTCTGGAACCGCAAACACACATTTTTCCAGTTTCGCATATAATTTATTCTCCCGCAGAATGAGCAAGACCTGACGTAAATGTTCCTTATGAGTTTTGAAATCGGGAGAAAAAATCAAAATTTCATCCAAATACACCAATACAAATTTTCCCATCAAATGATAAAAAATGCTGTTCACGAAATGCTGAAAAACGGCTGGGGCATTCATCAAACCAAAAGGCATAACCAAATTCTCAAAATGGCCCTCAGGGGTATTGAAGGCCGTCTTCCATTCGTCCCCTTCTCTGACCCTGACCAGGTTGTATGCCCCTCTTAAATCTAATTTGGAAAAGACTTTAGCCCCAACAACCTGGTTAAATAGGTCCGGGATCAGAGGAAGCGGATAAGGGTCACGAATTGTAATATTGTTCAGCTCCCTGAAATCCAGACAAGGTCTTAAAGAACCATCTTTTTTCTTAACAAAGAAAAAACCAGCTGCAACAGGTGACTTCGAGGGTCGTATGTGTCCCTTTCTCAGACTCTCAGAGATATAAGCACGCATAGCGATCCTCTCAGGTTGGGAAAGATTGTATAAACGAGATTTAGGCAGCTTGGCGTCTGGGATGAGATTAATAGGGCAATCGTACTCCCTGTGTGGGGGCAAATCCTGAACTCCACTCTCAGAGAAGACATCCGAAAATTCAGAGAGAAAAGATGGTACAGTCTTAGTAGCAACCTCAGAAACAGATGTCGTGAGGCAATTCTCTCTGCAAAAGTCACTCCAACCATTTATTTGCCTTGCTTGCCAATCAATGGTGGGGTTATGTTTAGTGAGCCAGGGTAGCCCCAACACTAGAGGAGTCGGCAAACCGCTAAGGACGAAACATGACACATCCTCAACATGAGCATCACTCACAATTAAACGGATATTGTGAACTATGCCCTTTAATGACTTCTGAGAAAGTGGAGCGGAATCGATAGCAAACACAGGAATATCCTTTCTCAAAGCGCACACCTGGAAACCATGAGTTATCGCAAAGTGATTATCAATGAGATTGACCGCTGCTCCACTATCCACAAAAATCTCACAAAAAATGTTCTTGCTCTCTAGCGCCACCCTAGCCGGCAGGACAAAACGGGAACTACAAGCAAACGGAAAATCTTCAATCTCCGCCTCAATCCTGCCAATAGTAACAGACGGAACATTTTTCAAAGATTTTTTCCTCTTTGTTTCTTTATTATACCCAGAGAACTGCCTGAATCTCCTAGAGGGACAAATATTTGCCAAATGATTAATACCTCCACAACAAAAACAAACCCTCCCATGCGGGCTGAATCTTCTATTGTCAGAAGCAATCAACCCCAGCTGCATGGGCTCCTGCTCAGAAGGGGCTGACAGCGACTGAGACCCCTGCGCAGAGAATGGGACCGCTGCACAGTCCTGGGACCGAGTATGACAGGAAGGAGAGATCTCTCCTCTCTCTCTAAGACGCCTGTCAATACGAACGGCCTGAGACATAGCAGAGTCCAAAGAAATAGGCCTTTCATGAAAAGCAAATGCATCTTTCAATCCCTCTGAAAGACCATGGCAAAATTGACTTCGGAGTGCAGCATCATTCCAACCAGTATCAGCTGCCCAACTCCGAAATTCTGAGCAGTATATCTCTGCGGATTGTTTACCCTGGCATAGGAGACGTAGTCTAGACTCCGCCAGAGCAATACGATCCGGATCATCATATATCTGACCCAGGGCTAAAAAGAATTCATCCACTGAACGGAGGGGCCGTGCCCCCTCCGGCAGCGAAAAGGCCCAGGACTGAGCGTTACCCCTGAGCAGCGATATAATGATCCCCACCCTCCGTTCCTCATCACCAGAAGAATGGGGAAGAAGGCGAAAATGGAGTTTGCAAGCCTCTCTAAAACGCACAAAATTCTCACTACCCCCGGAGAACGTATCCGGGAGCGAGATCTTAGGCTCAGAACAAGCTCCATGAACGCAAGCTGAACCGGTCACTTGAAGCTGAGAAAAAGTCTTACGGAGGTCAGCTACCTCCAATGAAAGACCCTGGAAGCGTTCAGCCAAAAGTGAAACCGGATCCATGCTTAAGACGGTTTTTGCGGCTTATAATGTCACGGAATGTGTACAGGTAACAAGGCAAAGCAACATGCATAAATGTCTCGCTGGATCCAAAAGCTAAGGAACGAAAGGGAGACCCCTGTAGAAGACCTGGCACTTTCCCTGGCTGCTCAGCCTATGCAAAGATCCGAATGGTGGAGGTTTGCATATCCACGAACCTTGACTATAAAGCCCTGAGCACCCTACAATAGTGAGGGGACACGACCACCGGCTCCCTACACAAGACACGGAGGGAGTCAGGGTCACCTGGGATCCAGCAAACAGATAGTAACAGATAAAGGTACACTTAGCTTTGAAGCAAACAGGAGGACAGATCAGCGTGCACACACACTCCAGGAAGTAATATAAGCCGCCCAGAAAAGCATTCTGGGGAGGCATTTAAAGGGAAGCAATTAACACATGACAGCTGAGAGAGGCTGACGAGAGGAGGAGCTGAATACCACAACACAGAAATTCAAGGAGGAGGTTCTGAAAGGCCTCTGTCAGAGCTTCTCAGCTGTCTGGTTGTGACACTATGCCCCTTTTGATGCAACCCATTACCTTATTGGCCTTGGCAGCAGCTGCCTGACACTGGTTTTTGCAGCTTAGTTTGCTGTTTATTAAAATTCCTAGATCCTTTTCCATGTCAGTGTTACCGAATGTTTTACCATTTAGTATGTACAGGTGACTTGCATTATTCCTTCCCATGTGCATAACCTTACATTTGTCAGTGTTAAACCTCATCTGCCACTTCTCTGCCCAACCCTCTAATCCATGGGTGTCAAACATGCGGCCGGCGGGCCGCATGCGGCCCGCAATGAATATCTTTGCGGCCCGGCAAGTATTTCTGAACATGAGCGCGCTGCTATCGGCGCGCTCATGTTCTCTCAGCAGCACGGGGAGAAGGAAGCTGTCCTCCCTCCCCCTGTGCTGCTGCCGCTGCCACCAATGAGAAGAGAGGGGGGGGGGAGGAGGGGGGGCGCACTGCGCCACCAATGAGAATAGAGGGGGGGAGGAGGGGCGGGCGCACTGCGCCACCAATGAGAATAAAGGGGGGGGGAGGAGGGGGGGCGCACTGCGCCACCAATGATTGGACTATTTCCACACAGAGCGGCGCCCAGCACTCACCATTAGTCCTGGGCGCCGCTCCGTTCGCCCGCAGTGCCCCATTACTGTCTCCTCTCCTGCTCCACATGCTGCTTACTATCGGAGCGATGGGAGGAGACATCAGCTTCACTAGTGGGCGTTCCTTCTCCCTGCGCTGCGATTGGACAGCGCTACAGCCAGGAAGAAGGAACGCCCACTAGTGAAGCTGATGTCTCCTCCCATCGCTCCGATAGTAATCAGCAGCATGTGGAGCAGGAGACAGTAATGGAGCACTGCAGTCGAACGAGCGGCGCCCAGGACTAATGGTGAGTGCTGAGACATCGCTGGGCGCCGCTCTGTGTGGCCTGATAGTGAAAGAAGTTTAACACAATACAGGAGGCGGGTGCCGGCAGCAGAATCGCATTGCCGGCACCCTGCCCCTGACAGGGAGCTGCGATCAGAGGCAGTTAACCCCTTAGGTGCCGCACCTGAGGGGTTAACTGCTGATCTGCCAGTACCCGCCTCCTGTATAAAGGGGTAATTTATCATTGGTGGTGCAGTGTGCCCCCCCCCCTCAACCCCCCCATCCCATTAAAATCATTGGTGGCACAGTGCGCCAGCCCCTCTCAACCCCCCCAGTATTGAAATCATTGGTGGCAGTGGCCACAGGGACCTCTCCCCTCCCCCTCATTGGTGGTGCAGTGGCAGCTTCTGATCGGAGCCCCAGCTGTGTAAGCCTGGGGCTCCAATCAGTTACCATGGCAGCCAGGACGCTACAGAAGCCCTGGTTGCCATGGTAACATCCCTGATGCTGTGTGCACAAGGCACAGAGCAGCAGGGACAGTGTGAAGTCCTATTCACCCTGATAGAGCTGAATAGGACAAGGGATGAAAGATCCCAGGTTCTCGCCCCTAAGGCTACTTTCACACTTGCGTTCAGAGCGGATCCGTCTGAGACGGATCCGCTCATATAATGCAGACGGTGGATCCGTTCAGAACGGATCCGTCTGCATTATATTGTAAAAAAAATTCTAACTGTGAAAGTAGCCTGAACGGATCCGTCCAGACTTTTACATTGAAAGTCAATGGGGGACGGATCAGTTTGAAGATTGAGCCATATTGTGTCATCTTCAAACGGATCCGTCCCCATTGACTTCCATTGTAAGTCTGGACGGATCCGCACGCCTCCGCACGGCCAGGCGTTTTTTTTTTATGCGGCCCACATAAACTTAAATTTAGTTTTTTTGGCCCATGTTAGCCTTTGAGTTTGACATGCTTGCTGTAATCTATCCAGATCCCTCTGTAGCAGTATACTGTCCTCTGTAGTATATATACAGTATACTGTCCTCTGTAGTGTATATATACAGTATAGGGTCCTCTGTAGTATATATACAGCATACTGTCCTCTGTAGTATATATACAGTATACTGTCCTCTGTAGTATATATACAGTATACTGTCCTCTGTGGTATATATACAGTATACTGTCCACTGTAGTATATATACATTATACTGTCCTCTGTAGTATATATACAGCATACTGTCCTCTGTAGTATATATACAGTATACTGTCCTCTTCAGTGGAAATTACTTTACATAGTTTAGTGTCATCTGCGAAAATTGATACTTTACTATGCAAGCCTTCTACAAGATCATTAATAAATATATTGAAGAGAATAGGGCCCAATACTGACCCCTGAGGTACCCCACTAGTAACAGTGACCCCTCCAGTACTGACCCCTGAGGTACCCCACTAGTAACAGTGACCCCTCCAATACTGACCCCTGAGGTACCCCACTAGTGACAGTGACCCAATCTGAGTGTGTACCACTAATAACCACCCTCTGTTAACTATCCCTCAGCCAGTTACTTACCCACATACAGATGTTTTCTCCCAGTCCGAGCATTCTCATTTTATATACTAACCTTTTATGTGGTACAGTGTCAGATGCTTTAGAGTCAGACATGGAAACAAGTGGCAGACAGAACAACTCAGACTCTGACCTATGATGATGGGGACTTCACTGCTTTTATTTTTTTGTGCTCTGATGGCTGGGTTTTCTTTAAAAATAGCTTCAAGTAACGTGAACAGCATAATAGTAAGGATTACGAGACACGCTGTCTGTGACCATCTCAGGTATCTGGATGCAGATGTCATCTTCTTGCAGGAGACCCGACTGAACACATTAGGGCTTTTAGGTGCGGCAGAAAGAGATGGGAGGTCTGGTCCTTTTTTCTGGTCACTGGCTGTGGAGCCTTATGCCGGGGTGGCTATCATGTTCACCACTAATAATGTGACAGTACATGGGTTAACAGAGGTGGCTATGGGAAGATGTCTGGTTCTAGAAATTACTATTCATGGTAGAATGCTCAAGCTCATTAATATCTATGGCCCACAGTCAGTGGCGGAAAGGATCCAGTTGTTCAGTGACGTGAAGCCTTATCTCTTTACCTCAGTTCCTGTGGTAATGGCTGGAGATTTCAATGTCGCTAGAACATCGGGTAACAGATCCTCTGGCCGAGCAATGACCAGGGACTCAGAAAGGTCCAAATCCTTTCAGCTTGGTCATTAGGATAGATTTGGCTTTTGTTAGTCCTGAAGATACTGTTAGTGGGATGAAGGAGCGAGTAGTCCCTTATTCAGATCACTTGGCCATGTTTTTCTGCTTAGGAGCCACTAAGCGTCCTAATATTGGTAGGGGGTTGTGGAGACTTAACTCCAGTCTCTTGGAAGAGCCTTATGTCCAGAGTGTTGTCCACTCACTTTTCCAGCATTCACTACAAAGAGTGGACTTTTATGACAACATGGCTGACTGGTGGGAGGGTGTCAAGGAGGAGATCTGGTCCCTCTTACAGAGACTGTCAATTAAGAAGGGGAAGAGTAAGAATGTCCAGTATCTGAGACTGCGCAAAGAATTGGAGTCACTCCATTTGGATGGTGGGGATGACCAACAAAGGATTGACCGGCTGAAATCTGAGATAAGACAGTATCAGTACAGCAGGTACACCTCCCTGATAGCTGAACGTGATTATGGGTCCTTAGGGGCTCCTGATCTCTTTGAGAATTGCCAGGAGCGCGTGGCTAAAAAACTGATCACAGATCTTACTGACTCCCAGGGTGTTTTACAAGAATCTCGGGAGAGTATCCTGGGGGTGGTGAGATCTTACTATGCTGACTTGTTTCAGAAGAAGGTTTTGGATAAGGAAAAATGACCCAATTCTTGGAGGCAACTCCAGGGTCTGAAACTAGAGATTTGGACTTTTCTCCTTTAACAGCAGAAATAACGGTGAAAGGGATAAAAGAGGCGATTTATAAATTACATCTGAAGAAGGCACCAGGTCCAGATGGTATTACCACAGAATTTTAGAAGAAATTCAGAGACCTGATAGCTCCAATCCTCGTGGATATGTACAGAAATTGTCTAGAAAATCACCAGATGCCTCCATCCATGAGGGTGTCCTCGTTAATTCTGCTGTCTAAAGGGAAAGAGTCTAGTCACATCAAGAACTGGAGGCTGATTGCCCTCTTAAATGTCGACAGGAAGATTTTGGCAAAAATTCTGTTCTCTAGATTAGTCTGTTTGTCCCAGGAACTGTTGGCAGGCTGTCATTTCGGCACAGTTACAGGGCGGAACATCTCAGGAGAAGTCATCTTGTTAAGGGAGATGTTTGAGAGATGTAAAGCTCTTCGGTGTGGGAGATATGTTGTAGGTCTTGACCAGACTAAGGCCTTCGACAGAGTAGACCATGAGTATCTATAGGCCACTTTGTCAAAGTACGGTATTCCGGGACAATTTATTGATTGGCTAAAAATCTTGTATAGAGAGGCAGAGAGCTTTCCTCTGGTCAATGATTAGTAGGGTGACACGTTCAGGGTTGAGGCAGGGGTGAGACGGGGTTGCCCGTTGAGTTCACTGCTGTACGTGTTTGATTTGGACCCGTTCCTGAGGTCACTGCAGGAGTGTGATTTTCGGGGGGTGACGGTCCCCCACTGCTTGCCTCTGAGTGTCGTTGCCTATGCGGATAATGTGACTGTGGTTATATCTGAACCTTGTGAGGTGCAGATGTTGTCTGCAGCCATCAGAAGCTACTCGGAGGCCTCAGGATCTCTGGTCAATCTTGAGAAGATTCAAGTTTTCTGCACACTGATTTCTGATGTAGACTTTGATCTGCCACAATTTGCGAAGGCCTCCACCTACAGTGCCTTGCAAAAGTATTCACCCTCATTGACTTTTTTTGTATTTTGGTACATCACAGCCTTAAGTTCAATGTTTTGTTAATCTGAATTTTATGTGATGGATCAGAACACAATAGTCTAAGTTGGTGAAGTGAAATGAGAAAAATATATAAATAAAACTATTGTTTAGATATAAAAAACTGAAAATTGGCACGTGCGTATGTATTCACCCCCTTTGTTAGGAAGCCCATAAAAAGCTCTGGTGCAACCAATTACCTTCAGAAGTCACATAATTAGTGAAATGATGTCACCTGTGTGCAATCTAAGTGTCACATGATCTGTCATTACATATACACACCTTTTTTTAAAGGCTTTAGAGGCTGCAACACCTAAGCAAAAGGCATCACTAACCAAACACTGCCATAAAGACCGAGGAACTCTCCAAACAAGTAAGGGGCAATGTTGAGAAGTACAAGTCAGGGTTAGGTTATAAAAAAATATCTAAATCTTTGATGATCCCCAGGAGCACCATCAAATCTATCATAACCAAATAGAAAGAACATGGCACAACAGCAAACCTGCCAAGAGATGGCCGCCCACCAAACCTCACGGACCGGACAAGGTGGGCATTAATCAGAGAGGCAGCACAGAGACCTAGGGGTAATCAGAGTGGCCAGAAGAAAACCATTACTTTCAGCAAAAAACAAAAAGGTACATTGTGAGTTTGCGAAAAGGCACGTTGGAGACTCCGAAAATGTATGGAGGAAGGTGCTCTGGTCTGAGGAGACTAAAATTGAACTTTTCGTCCATCAAAGAAAACACTATGTCTGGAGCAAACCCAACACATCACATCACCCAAAGAACACCTTCCCTACAGTGAGACATGGTGGTGGCAGCATTATGCTGGGGGATGGGACTGGGGCACTGGTCAGAGTGGAGGTAAAGATGGATGGTGCTAAATACAGGGATATTCCTGAGCAGAACCTGCCCCACTCTGTGTGTGATCTGAGGCTAGGACGGAGACTCACCTTCCAGCAGGACAATGACCCCAAACACACGGCTAAAGCAACACTCTAGTGGTTTAAGGGGAAACATGTAAATGTGTTGGAATGGCCGAGTAACAGCCCAGATCTGTCACAGCTGAGGATGAGGAAAACCTCCTACACATCCCTAATTCTGACCCTGTCTCCTATCCGTATGAGCCAACCCTGATGGTAGGAGGGCTCATACTCCGGAACCTGATATGCCTGCTAGCCCTCAGGGTGGCCCTGGACTAGGAGCAGGGTAAGACGACCTGTTCCTCCTAGACACGGAGGAACAGGAGTCTCACTGGCCAAGCTACATAGAAAGGGGAACATGAACAGACATATGGCAATGACAGGTAAGTGAGACTAGTACCACACTTACCTGCCACAGACACACAACCTGGAACCCATGTACAAGTGCTGCTGTCCACAAGAACACAAAGGACACAGCACACAACAGACATCACACGGGAACCCAGGAAACCATATGCTGCAATAACAAGGAGACCAAACAAACATCTTCTAAACACCATACGTGAACTTATGACCACAAGGGTGGCCCCCACTGGCAGATTGAATTACACAGGAGGCTGCTCCAGCTAGCCATGGCTGAAGTATCCCTCAGACTAGAGATATTCACTGAGGCTTTATAGGCCCAAGTAGCCACACCCAACAGACACACCCAGTGTTCACACACACAGAAGGGAATTAACCCTTCCAACACCAGGGAAGGGAAGACATCAACTTAAAGGGGGAAGTACACACATAAACCCACACTTCACCTGTTGCCGCGGGCAACGGCATGCTTGGCAATCATGTCCTGGGTATCAGCCATAGGGCTGAGACACTGCCACCACATGCACACAACACCACACGTTGCCACGGGCAACCAAGTGAAAGAAAGTGTCACAAAACACACCATAGGCCGTGACAAGATCTCAATCCAATAGAAAATCTGTGGTCAGACTTATAGATCGCTGTTCACAAGCGCAAACATCCAACCTGAAGGAGCTGGAGCAGTTCTGTAAGGAGGAATGGGCAGAAATCCCAGTGGTAAGATATGGCAACTGCTCATAGAGACTTATCCAAAGCGACTTGAAGCTGTGATTGCCTCAAAAGGTGTCTCTACAAAGTACTGACTTTAGGGGGGTGAATAGTAGGGATGAGCGAACTCGAACTGTATAGTTCGGGTTCGTACCGAATTTTGGGGTGTCCGTGACACGGACCCGAACCCGGACATTTTCGTAAAAGTCCGGGTTCGGGTTCGGTGTTCGTCGCTTTCTTCGCGCTTTTGTGACGCTTTCTTGGCGCTTTTTGAAAGGCTGCAAAGCAGCCAATCAACAAGCGTCATACTACTTGCCCCAAGAGGCCATCACAGCCATGCCTACTATTGGCATGGCTGTGATTGGCCAGAGCACCATGTGACCCAGCCTCTATTTAAGCTGGAGTCACATAGCGCCGCCCGTCACTCTGCTCTGATTAGCGTAGGGAGAGGTTGCGGCTGCGACAGTAGGGCGAGATTAGGCAGATTAACTCCTCCAAAGGACTTGATTAACTGATCGATCTGCAGCTGTGGATCATTGAGCTGCTGATCCTCAATTGCTCACTGTTTTTAGGCTGCCCAGACCGTTTGTCAGTCACATTTTTCTGGGGTGATCGGCGGCCATTTTGTGTCTTGTGGTGCGCCAGCACAAGCTGCGACCAAGTGCATTTAACCCTCAATGGTGTGGTTGTTTTTTGGCTAAAGCCTACATCAGGGTGAAGCTGTCACACCAAGTGCATTTAACCCTCAGTAGTGTGGTTGGTCAAGCTATCACACCAAGTGCATTTAACCAGCAATAGTCTGTTCATTTTTTGGCCATATACTAAATCAGGGGCAAGCTGCGCCCGTCACCAAGTGCATTTAACCCTCAGTAGTGTGGTTGGTCAAGCTGTGACACCAAGTGCATTTAACCAGCAATAGTCTGTTCATTTTTTGGCCATATACTACATCAGGGGCAAGCTGCGCCCATCACCAAGTGCATTTAACCAGCAATAGTGTGGTTATTTTTTGGCCATATCCCAGTCTAATTCTGTCACTAAATCCATACCGGTCACCCAGCGCCTAAATACTAGGCCTCAAATTTATATCCCGCTAAATCTCTCGTTACCGCTGTCCTGTTGTGGCTGGGAAAGTTATTTAGTGTCCGTCAAAGCACATTTTTTGTTCTGGGTTGAAATACAATTCCCAATTTAGCAATTTAAAAATTTAGTGGTTTCTGCTGTATCAGAGCTATTTGAAATCTATCCCTAAAAGGGTATATAATATTCAAGGTGCACATAGGGTCATTCAGAATAACTTCACACACCCGCTACTGTGCATTTCCAAGTCTAATTCTGTCACTAAACCCATACCTGTCACCCAGCGCCTAAATACTAGGCCTCAAATTTATATCCAGCTAAATCTGTCCCTAGTGCTGTAGCTGGGCGAGTTATTTAGTGTCCGTTCAAGCACATTTCTTGTTCTGGGTTGAAATACAATTCCCAATTTAGCAATTTCATAATTTAGTGGTTTCTGCTATATCAGAGCTATTTGAAATCTATCCCTAAAAGGGTATATAATATTCAAGGTGCACATTGGGTCATTCAGAATAACTTCACACACACCCGCTACTGTGTATTTCCAAGTCTAATTCTGTCACTAAACCCATACCTGTCACCCAGCGCCTAAATACTAGGCCTCAAATTTATATCCAGCTAAATCTGTCCTTAGTGCTGTAGCTGGGCGAGTTATTTAGTGTCCGTTCAAGCACATTTCTTGTTCTGGGTTGAAATACAATTCCCAATTTAGCAATTTCATAATTTAGTGGTTTCTGCTATATCAGAGCTATTTGAAATCTATCCCTAAAAGGGTAGATAATATTGCAAGGTGCACATAGGGTACATTCAGAATAACTTCACACACACCCGCTACTGTGTATTTCCAAGTCTAATTCTGTCACTAAACCCATACCTGTCACCCAGCGCCTAAATACTAGGCCTCAAATTTATATCCAGCTAAATCTGTCCTTAGTGCTGTAGCTGGGCGAGTTATTTAGTGTCCGTTCAAGCACATTTCTTGTTCTGGGTTGAAATACAATTCCCAATTTAGCAATTTCATAATTTAGTGGTTTCTGCTATATCAGAGCTATTTGAAATCTATCCCTAAAAGGGTATATAATATTCAAGGTGCACATTGGGTCATTCAGAATAACTTCACACACACCCGCTACTGTGTATTTCCAAGTCTAATTCTGTCACTAAACCCATACCTGTCACCCAGCGCCTAAATACTAGGCCTCAAATTTATATCCCGCTAAATCTGTCCTTAGTGCTGTAGCTGGGCGAGTTATTTAGTGTCCGTTCAAGCACATTTCTTGTTCTGGGTTGAAATACAATTCCCAATTTAGCAATTTCATAATTTAGTGGTTTCTGCTATATCAGAGCTATTTGAAATCTATCCCTAAAAGGGTATATAATATTCAAGGTGCACATTGGGTCATTCAGAATAACTTCACACACACCCGCTACTGTGTATTTCCAAGTCTAATTCTGTCACTAAACCCATACCTGTCACCCAGCGCCTAAATACTAGGCCTCAAATTTATATCCAGCTAAATCTGTCCTTAGTGCTGTAGCTGGGCGAGTTATTTAGTGTCCGTTCAAGCACATTTCTTGTTCTGGGTTGAAATACAATTCCCAATTTAGCAATTTCATAATTTAGTGGTTTCTGCTATATCAGAGCTATTTGAAATCTATCCCTAAAAGGGTATATAATATTCAAGGTGCACATAGGGTCATTCAGAATAACTTCACACACACCCGCTACTGTGCATTTCCAAGTCTAATTCTGTCACTAAACCCATACCTGTCACCCAGCGCCTAAATACTAGGCCTCAAATTTATATCCAGCTAAATCTGTCCCTAGTGCTGTAGCTGGGCGAGTTATTTAGTGTCCGTTCAAGCACATTTCTTGTTCTGGGTTGAAATACAATTCCCAATTTAGCAATTTCATAATTTAGTGGTTTCTGCTATATCAGAGCTATTTGAAATCTATCCCTAAAAGGGTATATAATATTCAAGGTGCACATTGGGTCATTCAGAATAACTTCACACACACCCGCTACTGTGTATTTCCAAGTCTAATTCTGTCACTAAACCCATACCTGTCACCCAGCGCCTAAATACTAGGCCTCAAATTTATATCCTGCTAAATCTCTCGTTAACGCTGTCCTGTTGTGGCTGGGAAAGTTATTTAGTGTCCGTCAAAGCACATTTTTTGTTCTGGGTTGAAATACAATTCCCAATTTAGCAATTTCATAATTTAGTGGTTTCTGCTATATCAGAGCTATTTGAAATCTATCCCTAAAAGGGTATATAATATTCAAGGTGCACATTGGGTCATTCAGAATAACTTCACACACACGCTTCTGTGCATTTCCAAGTCTAATTCTGTCACTAAATCCATACCGGTCACCCAGCGCCTAAATACTAGGCCTCAAATTTATATCCCGCTGAATTTGAATACAATACATTGGGCCAAATAATATATTTGTTGTTGTGGTGAACCATAACAATGAGAAAAACATCTAGTAAGGGACGCGGACGTGGACATGGTCGTGGTGGTGTTAGTGGACCCTCTGGTGCTGGGAGAGGACGTGGCCGTTCTGCCACATCCACACGTCCTAGTGTACCAACTACCTCAGGTCCCAGTAGCCGCCAGAATTTACAGCGATATATGGTGGGGCCCAATGCCGTTCTAAGGATGGTAAGGCCTGAGCAGGTACAGGCATTAGTCAATTGGGTGGCCGACAGTGGATCCAGCACGTTCACATTATCTCCCACCCAGTCTTCTGCAGAAAGCGCACAGATGGCGCCTGAAAACCAACCCCATCAGTCTGTCACATCACCCCCATGCATACCAGGGAAACTGTCTCAGCCTCAAGTTATGCAGCAGTCTCTTATGCTGTTTGAAGACTCCGCTGGCAGGGTTTCCCAAGGGCATCCACCTAGCCCTTCCCCAGCGGTGAAAGACATAGAATGCACTGACGCACAACCACTTATGTTTCCTGATGATGAGGACATGGGAATACCACCTCAGCATGTCTCTGATGATGACGAAACACAGGTGCCAACTGCTGCGTCTTTCTGCAGTGTGCAGACTGAACAGGAGGTCAGGGATCAAGACTGGGTGGAAGACGATGCAGGGGACGATGAGGTCCTAGACCCCACATGGAATGAAGGTCGTGCCACTGACTTTCACAGTTCGGAGGAAGAGGCAGTGGTGAGACCGAGCCAACAGCGTAGCAAAAGAGGGAGCAGTGGGCAAAAGCAGAACACCCGCCGCCAAGAGACTCCGCCTGCTACTGACCGCCGCCATCTGGGACCGAGCACCCCAAAGGCAGCTTCAAGGAGTTCCCTGGCATGGCACTTCTTCAAACAATGTGCTGACGACAAGACCCGAGTGGTTTGCACGCTGTGCCATCAGAGCCTGAAGCGAGGCATTAACGTTCTGAACCTGAGCACAACCTGCATGACCAGGCACCTGCATGCAAAGCATGAACTGCAGTGGAGTAAACACCTTAAAACCAAGGAAGTCACTCAGGCTCCCCCTGCTACCTCTTCTGCTGCTGCCGCCTCGGCCTATTCTGCTGCTGCCGCCTCGGCCTCTTCCTCCGCCTCTGGAGGAACGTTGGCACCTGCCGCCCAGCAAACAGGGGATGTACCACCAACACCACCACCACCACCTCCGTCACCAAGCGTCTCAACCATGTCACACGCCAGCGTTCAGCTCTCCATCTCACAAACATTTGATAGAAAGCGTAAATTCCCACCTAGCCACCCTCGATCCCTGGCCCTGAATGCCAGCATTTCTAAACTACTGGCCTATGAAATGCTGTCATTTAGGCTGGTGGACACAGACAGCTTCAAACAGCTCATGTCGCTTGCTGTCCCACAGTATGTTGTTCCCAGCCGGCACTACTTCTCCAAGAGAGCCGTGCCTTCCCTGCACAACCAAGTATCCGATAAAATCAAGTGTGCACTGCGCAACGCCATCTGTAGCAAGGTCCACCTAACCACAGATACGTGGACCAGTAAGCACGGCCAGGGACGCTATATCTCCCTAACTGCACACTGGGTAAATGTAGTGGCAGCTGGGCCCCAGGCGGAGAGCTGTTTGGCGCACGTCCTTCCGCCGCCAAGGATCGCAGGGCAACATTCTTTGCCTCCTGTTGCCACCTCCTCCTTCTCGGCTTCCTCCTCCTCTTCTTCCACCTGCTCATCCAGTCAGCCACACACCTTCACCACCAACTTCAGCACAGCCCGGGGTAAACGTCAGCAGGCCATTCTGAAACTCATATGTTTGGGGGACAGGCCCCACACCGCACAGGAGTTGTGGCGGGGTATTGAACAACAGACCGACGAGTGGTTGCTGCCGGTGAGCCTCAAGCCCGGCCTGGTGGTGTGTGATAATGGGCGAAATCTCGTTGCAGCTCTGGGACTAGCCAATTTGACGCACATCCCTTGCTTGGCGCATGTGCTGAATTTGGTGGTGCAGAAGTTCATTCACAACTACCCCGACATGTCAGAGCTGCTGCATAAAGTGCGGGCCGTCTGTTCGCGCTTCCGGCGTTCACATCCTGCTGCTGCTCGCCTGTCTGCGCTACAGCGTAACTTCGGCCTTCCCGCTCACCGCCTCATATGCGACGTGCCCACCAGGTGGAACTCCACCTTGCACATGCTGGACAGACTGTGCGAGCAGCAGCAGGCCATAGTGGAGTTTCAGCTGCAGCACGCACGGGTCAGTCGCACTACAGAACAGCACCACTTCACCACCAATGACTGGGCCTCCATGCGAGACCTGTGTGCCCTGTTGCGCTGTTTCGAGTACTCCACCAACATGGCCAGTGGCGATGACACCGTTATCAGCGTTACAATACCACTTCTATGTCTCCTTGAGAAAACACTTAGGGCGATGATGGAAGAGGAGGTGGCCCAGGAGGAGGAGGAGGAGGAGGAAGAGGGGTCATTTTTAGCACTTTCAGGCCAGTCTCTTCGAAGTGACTCAGAGGGAGGTTTTTGGCAACAGCAGAGGCCAGGTACAAATGTGGCCAGCCAGGGCCCACTACTGGAGGACGAGGAGGACGAGGATGAGGAGGAGGTGGAGGAGGATGAGGATGAAGCATGGTCACAGCGGGGTGGCACCCAACGCAGCTCGGGTCCATCACTGGTGCGTGGCTGGGGGGAAAGGCAGGACGATGACGATACGCCTCCCACAGAGGACAGCTTGTCCTTACCCCTGGGCAGCCTGGCACACATGAGCGACTACATGCTGCAGTGCCTGCGCAACGACAGCAGAGTTGCCCACATTTTAACCTGTGCGGACTACTGGGTTGCCACCCTGCTGGATCCACGCTACAAAGACAATGTGCCCACCTTACTTCCTGCACTGGAGCGTGATAGGAAGATGCGCGAGTACAAGCGCACGTTGGTAGACGCGCTACTGAGAGCATTCCCAAATGTCACAGGGGAACAAGTGGAAGCCCAAGGCCAAGGCAGAGGAGGAGCAAGAGGTCGCCAAGGCAGCTGTGTCACGGCCAGCTCCTCTGAGGGCAGGGTTAGCATGGCAGAGATGTGGAAAACTTTTGTCAACACGCCACAGCTAACTGCACCACCACCTGATACGCAACGTGTTAGCAGGAGGCAACATTTCACTAACATGGTGGAACAGTACGTGTGCACACCCCTCCACGTACTGACTGATGGTTCGGCCCCATTCAACTTCTGGGTCTCTAAATTGTCCACGTGGCCAGAGCTAGCCTTTTATGCCTTGGAGGTGCTGGCCTGCCCGGCAGCCAGCGTTTTGTCTGAACGTGTATTCAGCACGGCAGGGGGCGTCATTACAGACAAACGCAGCCGCCTGTCTACAGCCAATGTGGACAAGCTGACGTTCATAAAAATGAACCAGGCATGGATCCCACAGGACCTGTCCGTCCCTTGTCCAGATTAGACATTAACTACCTCCCCATAACCATATATTATTGGACTCCAGGGCACTTCCTCATTCAATCCTATTTTTATTTTCATTTTACCATTATATTGCGAGGCTACCCAAAGTTGAATGAACCTCTCCTCTGCCTGTGTGCTAGGCCTAAATATATGCCAATGGACTGTTGCAGTGGTGGCTGACATGAAGCCTGATTCTCTGCTATGACATGCAGACTAATTCTCTGCTGACATGAAGCCAGATTGTCTGTTACGGGACCTCTCTCCTCTGCCTGGGTGCTGGGCCTAAATTTATGACAATGGACTGTTGCAGTGGTGGCTGACGTGAAGCCTGATTCTCTGCTATGACATGCAGACTGATTCTCTGCTGACATGAAGCCAGATTGTCTGTTACGGGACCTCTCTGCTCTGCCTGTGTGCTAGGCCTAAATATATGCCAATGGACTGTTGCAGTGGTGGGTGACGTGAAGCCTCATTCTCTGCTATGACATGCAGACTGATTCTCTGCTGACATGAAGCCAGATTGTCTGTTACGGGACCTCTCTGCTCTGCCTGTGTGCTAGGCCTAAATATATGCCAATGGACTGTTGCAGTGGTGGGCTGACGTGAAGCCTCATTCTCTGCTATGACATGCAGACTGATTCTCTGCTGACATGAAGCCAGATTGTCTGTTACGGGACCTCTCTCCTCTGCCTGTGTGCTAGGCCTAAATATATGCCAATGGACTGTTGCAGTGGTGGGTGACGTGAAGCCTCATTCTCTGCTATGACATGCAGACTGATTCTCTGCTGACATGAAGCCAGATTCGTCTGTTACGGGACCTCTCTGCTCTGCCTGTGTGCTAGGCCTAAATATATGCCAATGGACTGTTGCAGTGGTGGGTGACGTGAAGCCTCATTCTCTGCTATGACATGCAGACTGATTCTCTGCTGACATGAAGCCAGATTGTCTGTTACGGGACCTCTCTCCTCTGCCTGTGTGCTAGGCCTAAATATATGCCAATGGACTGTTGCAGTGGTGGGTGACGTGAAGCCTCATTCTCTGCTATGACATGCAGACTAATTCTCTGCTGACATGAAGACAGATTCTCTGTTACGGGACCTCTCTCCTCTGCCTGGGTGCTGGGCCTAAATATATGCCAATGGACTGTTGCAGTGGTGGCTGACGTGAAGCCTCATTCTCTGCTATGACATGCAGACTGATTCTCTGCTGACATGAAGCCAGATTCTCTGTTACGGGACCTCTCTCCTCTGCCTGGTGTGCTGGGCCTAAATATATGCCAATGGACTGTTGCAGTGGTGGCTGACGTGAAGCCTCATTCTCTGCTATGACATGCAGACTGATTCTCTGCTGACATGAAGCCAGATTCTCTGTTACGGGACCTCTCTCCTCTGCCTGGTGTGCTGGGCCTAAATATATGCCAATGGACTGTTGCAGTGGTGGCTGACGTGAAGCCTCATTCTCTGCTATGACATGCAGACTGATTCTCTGCTGACATGAAGCCAGATTCTCTGTTACGGGACCTCTCTCCTCTGCCTGTGTGTGTGCTGGGCCTAAATATATGCCAATGGACTGTTGCAGTGGTGGCTGACGTGAAGCCTCATTCTCTGCTATGACATGCAGACTAATTCTCTGCTGACATGAAGACAGATTCTGTGTTACGGGACCTCCCTCCTCTGCCTGGGTGCTGGGCCTAAATATATGCCAATGGACTGTTGCAGTGGTGGCTGACGTGAAGCCTCATTCTCTGCTATGACATGCAGACTAATTCTCTGCTGACATGAAGACAGATTCTCTGTTACGGGACCTCTCTCCTCTGCCTGGGTGCCGGGGCCTAAATATCTGAGAATGGACTGTTCCAGTGGTGGGTGACGGGAAGCCAGATTCTCTGCTATGGAACCTCTCTCCAATTGATTTTGGTTAATTTTTATTTATTTAATTTTTATTTTAATTCATTTCCCTATCCACATTTGTTTGCAGGGGATTTACCTACATGTTGCTGCCTTTTGCAGCCCTCTAGCTCTTTCCTGGGCTGTTTTACAGCCTTTTTAGTGCCGAAAAGTTTGGGTCCCCATTGACTTCAATGGGGTTCGGGTTCGGGACGAAGTTCGGATCGGGTTCGGATCCCGAACCCGAACATTTCCGGGATGTTCGGCCGAACTTCTCGAACCCGAACATCCAGGTGTTCGCTCAACTCTAGTGAATAGTTATGCACATTGACTTTTTCTGTTATTTTGTCCTATTTGTTGTTTACTTCACAATAAAAAATAAAAAAAACATCTTCAAAGTTGTCGGCATGTTCTGTAAATTACATGATGCAAATCCTCAAAAAATCCATGTTAATTCCAGGTTGTGAGGCACCAAAACACGAAAAAAGTCAGGGGGGTGAATACTTTTGCAAGGCACTGTACATTAAGACCTTAAGGGCTATATTTGGGAGGAATAATAACGCCAGGCCAAATTGGGAAAAATATTGGAAGCCTGACTGTCCTATAGAGAAAGGGTTAAAATGCTGAAGACTTACCTGGTCCCTGTTTTCTTATATGTGTCTGTAATTTTTCCTTTGCCAGAATCTTTCTCGGCTAGGCTCTTTAGCCTGTTCTTCCAGCTTCTTTGGGGGAACAGGTTGAACCCAGTTAAAAGAGGGATCACCTACCTACGGAGGAGAGAGGCTGGATATGATAAATCCAAGGGTGTTATTTCACTCCTTGTTTCTCAAATTTAACTTTGGTTGCCTGGACTCCCTGTGGGTGAACAGTATCAGGGACTGGATATTGCCTTTTGCAGAATCTTGGGTACGAGGCGACAGTCTCAAGAGGGGTCGATCGACTCGTGACTACCTCCCCCAGTACCTGGACTATGGTATTAGGTGCCTGAAGAAATGTGGTATAGAGAAGTCTTACATTCAGACTAAGACCAGGAAAGAGCTGTACTCCAGGGTATGTAAGACCTTCTTCTGTTTACAGCCCACACTGAAAGACTGTACGACCTCCATCCTACAGGACAGTCTGAGGTTCCTTAACGCAGTGAGGCTTTCTCCAAAAAATTTTGATATTGCTTGGCTGTCCTGGCATGGGAAGCTTTTTGTTAAAGAGAACTTAAAATTTTTGAGCATGTCAGATCGCATGTGTCCCTTGGGTTGTCAGCAGCAGGAGACAATGGAACATTTGATATCAGAGTGCTGGGGAGGGAGAACAATATGGCAGGAAATATCCAGTAAGCTAAAAAGCCCAAGACCGCAGTCTTTAAAAGACCCAGATATCATCTATGGGGGGGCCACCTAATGTAGGTGACATTGACCGGGGAACCATGTATGTCACCTGGGGGGGGTAGCTATACGGGGTGCAGAGGTAGAGGTCGCTACCGGGCCCAGGAGCCTGAGGGGGCCCAAAGACCCTTGTGTCGCCTAAGATACTTGTATTATAGAAAGTGCATGCTGCTCAAGTTACACCTCTGGCTGGATGGAAGGGGGTTAGGTCAAGAATTAGGCATGGGGGGGGGCGTAAAAATTTTTTTGTCTGTTGGGACTCTGGCACACATGGCTGACTTTATGTTATGCTGCCTTTCCCGTGACCCTCGCGTTGTATGCATTTTGGCCAACACCGATTACTGGTTGTTCGCCCTTCTCGACCCCCGCTACAAAGAGAACTTCTCATCTCTCATTCCTGTGGTGGAGAGGACAAGCAAAATGGTGCCATACCAGAAGGTCCTTGTGGAAAAATTGTTCCAAAAATTTCTAGCTGAGAACGCTGGCGGCAGAGTCCGTAGTTCCTTGGGAAACCGAGGAGGAGAGACGAGGGGAACACACAGAATTTCCAACAGAGGCAGGGCAACACTCTCCAAGGCCTGGGACAGTTTCATGACGCCAGCAACCTCACCGTAATGTGAGGCCTAGTGTCACAAGGAGGGAAAGTTTTGGAAGGTGGTGAAGGAGTACGTAGCGGACCATGTCAGCATCCTCAATGATCCCTCAGTGCCTTTCAACTACTGGGTAGGGATGAGCGAACTCGAACTGTATAGTTCGGGTTCGTACCGAATTTTGGGGTGTCCGTGACACGGACCCGAACCCGGACATTTTCGTAAAAGTCCGGGTTCGGGTTCGGTGTTCGTCGCTTTCTTGGCGCTTTTGTGACGCTTTCTTGGCGCTTTTTGAAAGGCTGCAAAGCAGCCAATCAACAAGCGTCATACTACTTGCCCCAAGAGGCCATCACAGCCATGCCTACTATTGGCATGGCTGTGATTGGCCAGAGCACCATGTGACCCAGCCTCTATTTAAGCTGGAGTCACATAGCGCCGCCCGTCACTCTGCTCTGATTAGCGTAGGGAGAGGTTGCGGCTGCGACAGTAGGGCGAGATTAGGCAGATTAACTCCTCCAAAGGACTTGATTAACTGATCGATCTGCAGCTGTGGATCATTGAGCTGCTGATCCTCAATTGCTCACTGTTTTTAGGCTGCACAGACCGTTTGTCAGTCTCATTTTTCTGGGGTGATCGGCGGCCATTTTGTGTCTTGTGGTGCGCCAGCACAAGCTGCGACCAAGTGCATTTAACCCTCAATGGTGTGGTTGTTTTTTGGCTAAAGCCTACATCAGGGTGAAGCTGTCACACCAAGTGCATTTAACCAGCAATAGTCTGTTCATTTTTTGGCCATATACAAAATCAGGGGCAAGCTGCGCCTGTCACCAAGTGCATTTAACCCTCAATGGTGTGGTTGTTTTTTGGCTAAAGCCTACATCAGGGTGAAGCTGTGACACCAAGTGCATTTAACCAGCAATAGTCTGTTCATTTTTTGGCCATATACAAAATCAGGGGCAAGCTGCGCCTGTCACCAAGTGCATTTAACCCTCAATGGTGTGGTTGTTTTTTGGCTAAAGCCTACATCAGGGTGAAGCTGTCACACCAAGTGCATTTAACCAGCAATAGTCTGTTCATTTTTTGGCCATATACAAAATCAGGGGCAAGCTGCGCCTGTCACCAAGTGCATTTAACCCTCAATGGTGTGGTTGTTTTTTGGCTAAAGCCTACATCAGGGTGAAGCTGTCACACCAAGTGCATTTAACCAGCAATAGTCTGTTTATTTTTTGGCCATATCCCAGTCTAATTCTGTCACTAAATCCATACCGGTCACCCAGCGCCTAAATACTAGGCCTCAAATTTATATCCAGCTAAATCTGTCCCTAGTGCTGTAGCTGGGCGAGTTATTTAGTGTCCGTTCAAGCACATTTCTTGTTCTGGGTTGAAATACAATTCCCAATTTAGCAATTTCATAATTTAGTGGTTCCTGCTATATCAGAGCTATTTGAAATCTATCCCAAAAAGGGTATATAATATTGAAGGTGCACATTGGGTCATTCAGAATAACTTCACACACACCCGCTACTGTGTATTTCCAAGTCTAATTCTGTCACTAAACCCATACCTGTCACCCAGCGCCTAAATACTAGGCCTCAAATTTAAATCCCTCTAAATCTCTCGTTACCGCTGTACTGTTGTTGCTGGGCAAGATATTTAGTGTCCGTCAAAGCACATTTTTTGTTCTGGGTTGAAGTACAATTCCCAATTTAGCAATTTCATAATTTAGTGGTTTCTGCTATATCAGAGCTATTTGAAATCTATCCCTAAAAGGGTATATAATATTGAAGGTGCACATAGGGTCATTCAGAATAACTTCACACACACGCTTCTGTGCATTTCCAAGTCTAATTCTGTCACTAAATCCATACCGGTGACCCAGCGCCTAAATACTAGGCCTCAAATTTAAATCCCTCTAAATCTCTCGTTACCCACCGCTGTACTGTTGTTGCTGGGCAAGATATTTAGTGTCCGTCAAAGCACATTTTTTGTTCTGGGTTGAAGTACAATTCCCAATTTAGCAATTTCATAATTTAGTGGTTTCTGCTATATCAGAGCTATTTGAAATCTATCCCTAAAAGGGTATATAATATTGAAGGTGCACATAGGGTCATTCAGAATAACTTCACACACACGCTTCTGTGCATTTCCAAGTCTAATTCTGTCACTAAATCCATACCGGTGACCCAGCGCCTAAATACTAGGCCTCAAATTTAAATCCCTCTAAATCTCTCGTTACCCACCGCTGTACTGTTGTTGCTGGGCAAGATATTTAGTGTCCGTCAAAGCACATTTTTTGTTCTGGGTTGAAGTACAATTCCCAATTTAGCAATTTCATAATTTAGTGGTTTCTGCTATATCAGAGCTATTTGAAATCTATCCCTAAAAGGGTATATAATATTGAAGGTGCACATAGGGTCATTCAGAATAACTTCACACACACGCTTCTGTGCATTTCCAAGTCTAATTCTGTCACTAAATCCATACCGGTGACCCAGCGCCTAAATACTAGGCCTCAAATTTAAATCCCTCTAAATCTCTCGTTACCCACCGCTGTACTGTTGTTGCTGGGCAAGATATTTAGTGTCCGTCAAAGCACATTTTTTGTTCTGGGTTGAAGTACAATTCCCAATTTAGCAATTTCATAATTTAGTGGTTTCTGCTATATCAGAGCTATTTGAAATCTATCCCTAAAAGGGTATATAATATTGAAGGTGCACATAGGGTCATTCAGAATAACTTCACACACACGCTTCTGTGCATTTCCAAGTCTAATTCTGTCACTAAATCCATACCGGTGACCCAGCGCCTAAATACTAGGCCTCAAATTTATATCCCGCAGAATTTGAATACAATACATTGGGCCAAATAATATATTTGTTGTTGTGGTGAACCATAACAATGAGAAAAACATCTAGTAAGGGACGCGGACGTGGACATGGTCGTGGACATGGTCGGACATGGTGGGTGACGTGAAGCCTCATTCTCTGCTATGACATGCAGACTGATTCTCTGCTGACATGAAGCCAGATTGTCTGTTACGGGACCTCTCTCCTCTGCCTGGGTGCTGGGCCTAAATTTATGAAAATGGACTGTTACAGTGGTGGGTGACGTGAAGCCTGATTCTCTGCTATGACATGAAGACTGATTCTCTGCTGACATGAAGCCAGATTCTCTGTTACGGGACCTCTCTCCTCTGCCTGAGTGCTGGGCCAAAATATCTGACAATGGACTGTTGCATTGGTGGCTGACGTGAAGCCTGATTCTCTGCTATGATATGAAGACTGATTCTCTGCTGACATGAAGCCAGATTGTCTGTTACGGGACCTCTCTCCTCTGCCTGGGTGCTGGGCCTAAATTTATGAAAATGGACTGTTACAGTGGTGGGTGACGTGAAGCCTGATTCTCTGCTATGACATGAAGACTGATTCTCTGCTGACATGAAGCCAGATTGTCTGTTATGGGACCTCTCTCCTCTGCCTGGGTGCTGGGCCTAAATTTATGAAAATGGACTGTTACAGTGGTGGCTGACGTGAAGCCTGATTCTCTGCTATGACATGAAGACTGATTCTCTGCTGACATGAAGCCAGATCCTCTGTTACGGGACCTCTCTCCTCTGCCTGGGTGCTGGGCCTAAATTTATGACAATGGACTGTTGCAGTGGTGGCTGACGTGAAGCCTGATTCTCTGCTATGACATGCAGACTGATTCTCTGCTGACATGAAGCCAGATCCTCTTTTACGGGACCTCTCTCCTCTGCCTGGGTGCTGGGCCTAAATTTATGACAATGGACTGTTGCAGTGGTGGCTGACGTGAAGCCTGATTCTCTGCTATGACATGCAGACTGATTCTCTGCTGACATGAAGCCAGATCCTCTTTTACGGGACCTCTCTCCTCTGCCTGGGTGCTGGGCCTAAATTTATGACAATGGACTGTTGCAGTGGTGGGTGACGTGAAGCCTCATTCTCTGCTATGACATGCAGACTAATTCTCTGCTGACATGAAGCCAGATTGTCTGTTACGGGACCTCTCTCCTCTGCCTGTGTGTGTGCTGGGCCTAAATATATGCCAATGGACTGTTGCAGTGGTGGCTGACGTGAAGCCTCATTCTCTGCTATGACATGCAGACTGATTCTCTGCTGACATGAAGCCAGATCCTCTGTTACGGGACCTCTCTCCTCTGCCTGGGTGCTGGGCCTAAATTTATGACAATGGACTGTTGCAGTGGTGGCTGACGTGAAGCCTGATTCTCTGCTATGACATGCAGACTGATTCTCTGCTGTCATGAAGCCAGATTGTCTGTTACGGGACCTTTCTCCTCTACCTGGGTTCTGGGCCTAAATTTATGAAAATTGACTCTTACAGTGGTGGGTGACGTGAAGCCTGATTCTCTGCTATGATATGAAGACTGATTCTCTGCTGACATGAAGCCAGATTGTCTGTTACGGGACCTTTCTCCTCTGCCTGGGTTCTGGGCCTAAATTTATGAAAATTGACTCTTACAGTGGTGGGTGACGTGAAGCCTGATTCTCTGCTATGATATGAAGACTGATTCTCTGCTGACATGAAGCCAGATTGTCTGTTACGGGACCTTTCTCCTCTGCCTGGGTTCTGGGCCTAAATTTATGAAAATTGACTCTTACAGTGGTGGGTGACGTGAAGCCTGATTCTCTGCTATGATATGAAGACTGATTCTCTGCTGACATGAAGCCAGATTGTCTGTTACGGGACCTTTCTCCTCTGCCTGGGTTCTGGGCCTAAATTTATGAAAATTGACTCTTACAGTGGTGGGTGACGTGAAGCCTGATTCTCTGCTATGATATGAAGACTGATTCTCTGCTGACATGAAGCCAGATTGTCTGTTACGGGACCTTTCTCCTCTGCCTGGGTTCTGGGCCTAAATTTATGAAAATTGACTCTTACAGTGGTGGGTGACGTGAAGCCTGATTCTCTGCTATGATATGAAGACTGATTCTCTGCTGACATGAAGCCAGATTCTCTGTTACGGGACCTCTCTCCTCTGCCTGGGTGCTGGGCCTAAATTTATGACAATGGACTGTTGCAGTGGTGGCTGACGTGAAGCCTGATTCTCTGCTATGACATGCAGACTGATTCTCTGCTGACATGAAGCCAGATTCTCTGTTACGGGACCTCTCTCCTCTGCCTGTGTGTGTGCTGGGCCTAAATATATGCCAATGGACTGTTGCAGTGGTGGCTGACGTGAAGCCTCATTCTCTGCTATGACATGCAGACTAATTCTCTGCTGACATGAAGACAGATTCTCTGTTACGGGACCTCTCTCCTCTGCCTGGGTGCCGGGGCCTAAATATCTGAGAATGGACTGTTCCAGTGGTGGGTGACGGGAAGCCAGATTCTCTGCTATGGAACCTCTCTCCAATTGATTTTGGTTAATTTTTATTTATTTAATTTTTATTTTAATTCATTTCCCTATCCACATTTGTTTGCAGGGGATTTACCTACATGTTGCTGCCTTTTGCAGCCCTCTAGCTCTTTCCTGGGCTGTTTTACAGCCTTTTTAGTGCCGAAAAGTTCGGGTCCCCATTGACTTCAATGGGGTTCGGGTTCGGGACGAAGTTCGGATCGGGTTCGGATCCCGAACCCGAACATTTCCGGGATGTTCGGCCGAACTTCTCGAACCCGAACATCCAGGTGTTCGCTCAACTCTACTACTGGGTGTCCAAGCTGGACACGTGGCACGAACTGGCGCTCTACGCCTTGGAGGTGCTGGCCTGCCCTGCCACCAGCGTTTTGTCTGAGCAGGTATTTAGTGCTGCTGGGGGCATCATAACTGATAAGCAAATCCGCCTGCCAACTGACAATGCTGACAGGTTGACTCTGAATGAACAAGGCCTGGATTGCCCTTGACTTCTCTACTCCACTAGAGGAAAGCTGCTGAACATAAAGGCACTTTACATGTGGCTTTTATGTTGTACTGAATACACTGTATTCCCATGCCCCGCTTCCACCACAAACAAGGGTATATGGTTGAATCTTCCTTTTCTCTGCCTCCTCCTCCTCCATCATATCAACATGCTTATTAGGCTGCCCTCACCCATAATGTTTTAGAGGGTCACCAGCAGGTCCTCACCCATAATGTTTTAGAGGGTCAGCTCAGCAGCAGGCCCTCAACCATAATGTTTTAGAGGGTCAGCTCAGCAGCAGGCCCTAACCCCTAAATTTTCAGATGGTCAGCTCGGTAGCAGGCCCTCGCCCACAATTTTTTTTAGATGGTCAGATCAGCAGCAGGCCCTCACCACTAATGTTTTAGAGGGTCACCATCAGGCCATCAATCATCATTTTTCAAGGCTGTGTATGATGCCCTCCTTTATGTGTAATAAAGGGTGTATTGGAGTGCCGGTTCCTTGTAATTTTTGGCAGCCCTTTCACTTAGTGCATAGGCTTTATGAGTGTAGGAGTCCCACTACCTGAACTATTGTACCACAATGTGAATGAGGCCCTCCTTTATGTGATATACAGGTTGTATCGGAGTGCCTCTTCCTTGTAATTTCTGGCAGCACTTGCACTTTATATTAGGGATCGACAGATATTGATTTTTTAGAGCCGATACTGATACCGATAATCTGTGAACTGTCAGGCCGATAGCCGATAATTTATACCAATATTTTATATCTCATAATATGCAGAAAAGTGAAGAAAAATCAGACCATTTTCGGTGGCGCTGGTGCAGTAAGGACTCGATACTCAAAAAGTACCAATCAAGGTAATCTTTTTATTAAAGTTGGTCTACGCGTTTCGGGGGCAGAACACCCCCCTTCCTCAGGACAATAAAACTTATTACATCAATATCTCATAATATATATTATATTAGTTGGTAGTCACTGAGGTGGTGGAAATTTGCATTTGGCACTAGTATATTATAAATATAAATTATAAATTAATAAAGCCCTTAGTTGGTAATTCATTTATAATTTACATTTATAATATACTAGTGCCAAATGCCAATTTCCACATCATCCCCCCTCGTCACTGACTTTATTAACCCCTATCACACCTCAGATCAGACCTTTATTAACCCCTATCAGACCTCAGATCGGACCTTTATTAACCCCTATCAGACCTCAGATCGGACCTTTATTAACCCCTAGCAGACCTCAGATCAGACCATTATTAACCCCTATCAAACCTCAGATCAGACCTTTATTAACCCCTATCAGACCCTGTAATGGACCGTTTCAGCAGACAAGGGGTTAAAATCCGTTTAGGCGATATGCCCCTTTCTGAGAGACAGGCACAGCTACTGCAGAACACCAAACTCCCGAACTGGATACAAAATAGCACTCCAAACTGGAACCTCGCGAATAGCTGCCAGCAGACGAACAGGAAAAGCATCCAGTCAGCTTACACTCCTGGCAATCAGTCTCTAACAGCATACAGGGAATCCCCCCAATAACGAGACAAGGCTCCGTGTTGAGGGTCAAGCAGTGCTCTTCTCTGGGGAGACTCTCACCTCGCTGGTATTGTACATTATCTAGGGCCTGGTACCAGATGCCTTTCCTTAATGCATCCCGGCCATCCAGGTCCTCCTCCTCGTATAACACTGCTGGTTCCATCCTGTTGCTTTTAGGGTTGCTGTACTGGGACATGCGTTGCCCTTAAATTGTAGAATCCACAGAAATGGTGTCTCCTGTAGCTGTCCTTCTGGCTGTAGGAACGATCCCGCTGCTTGCCACCAATGTAATGGGATCGTTCCTACAGCCAGAAGGACAGCTACAGGAGACACCATTTCTGTGGATTCTACAATTTAAGGGCAACGCATGTCCCAGTACAGCAACACTAAAAGCAACAGGATGGAACCAGCAGTGTTATACGGGGGGATTCCTTGTATGCTGTTGGAGACTGATTGCCAGGAGTGTAAGCTGACTGTACGTTTTTCCTGTTCGTCTGCTGACAGCTATTCGCGAGGTTCCAGTTTGGAGTGCTATTTTGTATCAAGTTCGGGAGGTTGGTGTTCTGCAGTAGCTGTGCCTGTCTCTCAGAAAGGGGCATATCGCCTAAACGGATTTTAACCCCTTGTCTGCTGAAACGGTCCGTTACAGACCCCATATCAAACCTTTATTAACCCCTGGCAGACCTCAGATGAATAAAATAAAATACTCCTCACCTCTCCTGTGCCGCAGCTCCTCTTCATCTCCAGGTCCAGTGTCTCACTCCCCTGTGTTCTCTGGCAGTGCAGCGCAGGCCCCATCAAAGAAGACCCGGGAGGGTGAGTATCGGAAGCGCTTGCTGCGCTTCTTTCCCGCTCCCGGCACCCGGTGCATAGTAATACACGCTTCCATAATGGAAGCGCTCACTAGAATTCGCTTTATACGCATTATCGGTATATCAGCAAGGTTAGATGCAGATACCGATAATGTACAAAATCCTGAATATCGGCCAATAATATCGGTACTTCTGATAATCGGTTGATCCCTACTTTATATACAAGTAAATATACAGGAAAGAATGTTTCCTAACAACTTTTCCTCTAAAATTGATCTTATCTTTGGTTTGGTGCTTATTATTGTCAGTCTGTAAAAGTGGCGTACTACTCGGACAACATCTGTTCAGGAATATAACTACTATAATACTGCCTTCTATGTACAAGAATATAACTACTATAATACTGCCTTCTATGTACAAGAATATAACTACTATGATAATGCTCCTATGTACAAGAATATAACTACTATAATACTGCTCCTATGTACAAGAATATAAGTAATATAATACTGCCTCCTATGTACACGAATATAACTACTATAATACTGCTCCTATTTACAAGTATATAACTACTATAATACTGCTCCTATGTACAAGAATATAACTACTATAATACTGCTCCTATGTACAAGAATATAACTACTATTTTTTTTTGAAATCTCTGCCCAGGCCCACGGTTGATCCCTCTTGGTTGGAAGGGAAAATCGCTAACGCCCTTCGCCCCAAGAAACCTCTCTCCACGTTCTACAGGGAGTTACTCTCCTCCGCACCTCCAGATCTGTGGTTCCTTGCAGCGTGGGAGAAGGAACTGTCTCTGACTCTGTCAGAACCTGAAAAGGCGTTCATCCTCACACACTCACATGGTTTCAATCGTTGTATTAAAATCCAGGCAAACTCTTATAAATTACTTACAAGATGGTATAAGACGCCGGAATTCCTTCACAAGCTCAATCCCGCTATCCCAAACGGCTGCTGGAGGTGTGGAGGAGACATTGGCTCTTTGTCTCATATTTGGTGGAGCTGCGAGAAAATCAAACCGTTCTGGGTTGAAGTAGGGGCAGCTATAAACAGGATACTGTATGTAACATCCAGATTACCTTAGAAGCAAAACTCCTGCTGCTCTGGTGCCCAAATAGCACGCTCACTCCTTCAAAGTATAGTCTACCAACCATGCTTATTACAGCAGCTCGACTGCTGATCCCTCTTTTATGGAAAAATGAATCAGCCCCTTCGTTCTTGATGTGGACGGAAAAAATTGACCAATTATATCGGTTTGAAGAATTAGCCCACTGGGAAAATGACTCTAGAGCAGTTTTTGTAAAAATATGGTCTCCTTGGAAGCTATATCGCAATTTCTAGGTTTAGACATGTCTTGACTTAAGATGTTGATTGACATCCAACTCTCCCCCTCCCCTCTATCCCCCCCTGTTTCACCTTCCTTTGTCTTGTTATAACCCCCCCTCGTCAGATATTTGTTCATTTTTGTCACTTTATTATTTGAAGTCGTGTATGCCATCATTTTGCACATAGTGTGCTTGCTGATTATGCACTTTTCCAGTTGCGTCTGGACACAAGATGTATGATTCTCTACATGACTGTGTATATCTCTCAAATAAAAAGAAATTTGATAAAGAATATAACTACTATAATACTGCTCCTATTTACAAGTATATTACTACTATAATACTGCTCCTATGTACAAGAATATAACTACTATAATACTGCTCCTATATACAAGAATATAACTACTATAATACAGCTCCTATGTACAAGAATATAACTACTATAATACTTCTCCTATGTACAAGAATATAACTACTATAATACTGCTCCTATGTACAAGAATATAACTAATATAATACTGCTCCTATTTACAAGTATATAACTACTATAATACTGCTCCTATGTACAAGAATATAACTACTATAATACTGCTCCTATGTACAAGAATATAACTACTATAATACTGCTCCTATGTACAAGAATATAACTACTATAATACTGTTCCTATGTACAAGAATATAACGACTATAATACTGCTCCTATGTACAAGAATATAACTACTATAATACTGCTTCCTATGTACAAGAATATAACTACTATAGGGGGGCGGAGCTTGACTGGCGTCCTGACCGGCCGCATGTGAAGAGAGCTCTCCTCTCCACGACCCTATAAAGTGGTTTATTTCATACCCTATTTGAGCTACAATGGGAAAAGTTGGTAGATACTTGCCCAAAGACAAGACCGAACCCCTCAAGCAAGACAAAGGACCCTCCGATATGGAGAAGTACTTCAATAAGAGGTCTACAGCTCCGGCATCAGAGCGGCCTAAGATGGCGCCGACAGACCCGGATGAGGGCATTGAAGACGCCGAGAGAGCTGACAGCCCCTGCACAGAGGGATCCCTAAGCTCGCAGGCAGAAGCACCGGAGCCTATCTCTAAAAAATTTCTGCAGCAGGCGCTTACGGCGGCATTGTTCCCGGTGCTGCAGGAACTAAATGAGATTAAGGGAGACGTGAAGCACATCGGCCATAGAGTCGAGAGACTGGAGCAGATGCAGGGAGCCATTTTGGAGCATGCCCGCACGCTGGGCGATAACTCCTCCGCATACCTGTCCTCCCTAGATCACGCATACGCCCTGATAGAAGATCAGGAGAATAGGAGCCGGCGGAAGAATGTTCGGTTCCGAGGCATACCGGAGACTGTGTCTCATGATGAACTGCCTGCAGCTGCGACCGCCATCTTTGAATCCTTACTGGGCCCGGAGAACGCCTCCATGGTTGCAATCGAGCGCATTCATCGCTCTCTGCGCCCCAAACCTAAAGAAGGGGATCCTCCCCGTGATGTAGTTTGTGGCCTCCTGCGATACACAGACACAGCGGCTTTATTTAAGGCAGCGAGACATTAAGCATGATGGTTCTAAGATCCTGTTGTTCCAGGACCTCGCACCTTCTACATTAAGCAAAAGGAGAGCCCTGCGACCGGTTACTGAAATCCTGAAGCTTAACAGAATACCGTTCAAATGGCTCTTCCCTTTCGGCCTAACCTTTTCTAAAGAAGGGAGAAGGTGCACTATCCGAACCCCCAGTGACCTGCCGGCGGCGTGGGAGCTGCTTAATACCACGCCACAAGACATACCATCATGGCTGCCCTCGGCGGACACTGGGGTCCCGCTCCCTGAGCTTCCAGAATGCTCCAGATGGTCCAAAGTGCCCCCAAGAAGAGGTCCGGGATCTAAGCAAAGAACCACCTGAACTGTCGGTACAGGTCGTATGTCTTCTTCTCACACAAGGGCCTCCTAGGTTCCGTTTGTTACAGGAGCGCCTTTGAGTTGGCAGGACTTTTGTTCCTCACTAAGTCCAATATATATGGACAGATGGCAGGGAGCGGCCGAAGCAACTGCCATTACTGCTACCTCAGTGTTATATATTCTCCTGAGTGCACCTGGGGACGTTACTATACTTGTTACTCGGGGTCTTGGTCTACAGCAAATGTATGCTTATGCTGGGCTCGTGCATTTGAGTAAGTGGTTCATTTGATTATGTATGTAATTTTTATGTGCACACTTTATAGAGGTAGAGGTGCCGGATTGTGGTTTTGGGAGCAGCGCCGACTGAGGTCACACGTGTGGGCTGCTTTCACATGGCCACCAGAGGCCCCTATGTCCTGTTCTGGTGTTTTCCCGCCTCGGGCGGGCTCCTCATATACGGCGCTCTGCATACTCTGTCTGTACTGGCGATAGAGCCCTGGGGGGTCTCGCCGGTCGCGGGAAAGCACCAGAGCCTCCTTTGGAGTTTTTCACTCTGTTTTGTTCACCCAGTTTACCTATCCATGAGTCGATTTTTTAGTGCATATGTGTTTCCATGTCAATTGATGTACTGATGGCTTCTGTAAATTGTACTACATTTAATGTGCGGGGTTTCAACACCCCTCAGAAACGATCGCAAGTGATCCGGCTTCTGAAGAAACAACACACTGATATTTGCTTTTTTCAGGAATTGCATTTTAAATTAGGCCACATTCCTAAACTCTCTCAATCCTACTTTCAGCACTGGTTCATCAGCGCTCACGTCAAGGCTTCCAGGGGTGCGGGGATCGCCATATCTAAGGGAACTCCCTTCTCCCTCATTGCTTCTTTAGCTGACCCAGAAGGCCGTTACGTGTTTGTCAAAAGTAAGCTTGGGACGGTCTTAGTGACACTGGCGAGTTTATATAGCCATGGTCAAGGCCCCTGGCTTAAAAAGACCTTACAGGCACTGACCTCCTTTGCAGAAGGTGTGTGGCTGGTAGGGGGAGATCTAAATGTTGCCCTAAACCCCTTGGTTGATGCGTCAGACCACTCCTCGCAATTAACCCATGTAGCTTTGAGTAGGATAAATAAACTCCTGGCAGGAGCTCAGTTATTAGACACATGGAGGTTGATCCATCCCTCAGACCTGGATTATACATTTTTCTCAGCCCCGCATAAGGTGTATAATAGACTAGACTATATTTTTATTTCCACTTGTCATGCAGGGCTAGTGAGTAACTCTACCATTGACCCTATGACAGTGTCTGACCATGCCCCAGTAACGACATCCGTGGCGTTCTCAGAATTGCCTCGGCGCTCTAGGCAATGGAGACTTAATGAGACTCTGTTGGACGATAGCGAGGAGGTGAAGAACATAACGACTAAACTACAACAGTTTTTCCAAGAGAACATCACGGATGACGTCTCCATTGCCACTGTGTGGGAAACGCACAAGGCGGTCATCAGAGGCGATTTGATAGCCCTGGGAAGCAGAAAAAAGAAGGAGAGGTTCGCAACCTTCCATTCTTTGCTTGAAAAAATTTCATCCCTGGAGTCACTGCATAAAAAGTCAAAATCCATTGAGGCCCAAAAGGAACTTAGGTTGACAAGGATAAAGCTGAAAGACCATCTCAATTATCACCACGCTAAGTCTTATCAACGCGCCCAATACCGCTTTTACGCTCACGGAGACAAAGGCACTAGGCTCATGGCCTCGCTTCTTAAACAGAGGAAGGATGCATCCTATAGTCACAGTATTAGGGATAATTCGGGACAATTGAAACATAAAACATCGGACATTGCGATAGAATTTCAGCAATTTTATAGCAAACTATATGGGCTAGAATGTGCAGAAAACGACTCGGTAGTAGATATTGCCCAAGCAGCAGATGCATTCCTAGCTGACCTTACCCTACCTACGCTCAGGACTGAGGAGAAAGAGCAGCTCCTTACACCAGTGACCAGGGAGGAATTAACTGGCATTTTGGGGTCTATGCCCTTAGGGAAGAGCCCAGGACCAGATGGGTTCTCGGCGGGATATTATAAAAAATTCACATCTACTTTAATTCCTCACATGACCATTTGGTGTAACGCCCTGCTTGATGGAGCCACCCTACACAAACAATCCCTAGAGGCGACGGTTACGATTCTGCTGAAAGCAGGGAAGGATCCCAGTCAGTGCGGTAGCTATAGACCGATTTCGCTCCTTAATGTAGATATAAAGATTTGGGCCAAAGTACTGGCATCTCGCCTTGCTACATTATTACCGAGGTTGATCCATCCTGACCAGTCTGGGTTTGTGACGGGGCGTGAGGGCTGTCAAAATTCATGTAGAGTGATCTCAGCAATGCAAATGGCCAGAAGTAGAGGTACCCCATTAGTGCTACTAGGTGTGGATGCGGAAAAGGCCTTCGACAGGGTGAGCTGGAGCTATATGAGGAAAACACTGCACAAATTTGGCATCCCTGAGAAGTTCCAAGATGCTATCATGTCCCTTTACAGCGACCCCAGTGCCTGTATCCGGGTAAATGGGACTTTGTCTCAGCCATTCCCAATCAAGAACGGGACTCGCCAGGGCTGCCCTTTATCCCCCACTCTATATATTATGGTGATGGAGACTTTATTGCAGGCCATTAGGGAGCACCCTGGCATAAAAGGCATTAAGGCTCAAGATAGCTCGGCAGAATTCGTCACAGCCGCATATGCGGATGACCTCTTGGTAATGCTTGCAAACCCTGTCGAGGCCTTTCCGCATCTTCTATCCCTTTTTAAACAATATGGGAGGATCTCTAACTTCAAGGCCAACTACACAAAGTCGGAGGCTATGAACGTCTCGGTGCCGAAAAGCATGGTTTCCACTTTGAAGGAAACAACGCCGTTCATATGGCAGACCTCTCACCTTTCTTACCTGGGGGTCAAACTTCCTGCTGGTCTGGATCAGATCTTCCCTCTGAACTATAGCCCCTTACTGAAAGATATGCAGACACAACTCCACTCACTCAAAGTTCCCTACGTGTCCTGGATGGGTAGGAAGAATCTTTTAAAAGCGTTCATCATGCCCAGACTCCTGTATGTTCTTCAAATGCTGCCCATTTTTCTCCCCATGTCCTTTTTTAGTAAGGTCAGGAAACTGTTTAGATCATTTTTATGGGGTGGGAAGGCCGCTAGGATAGCCCACAACAGACTGATACAGAGGAGGAACACAGGGGGATTTGGGCTGCCAGATGCTCATCTTTATTACCAAGCAATTCACTTGAAAAGGTGGATTCAACTACACGCCACTAAGTGCCAAATTTGGGGTAGTGAAATGGAGCTTGCCCAACTTTCTCCAGTGCAGAGGGCAGGTCTTTGGGGTCTTAATACTTCCAACCTCAGGTCACAGGTCTTACTGGGGGGAACGACTTCAGTAATTCAACAATTGAATAAAACGCACAATCTTCTGAATAATCCCTCCCCTTTCATGCCAGCAGATCTTCTCCCTTTCGCCACACGCCCGAATGCAAAACAGGGTGCACCAATATGGTTTAAGTTCCGTAAAGTTAAAACAGAGGACTTCCTTAGCCTGTCCTCGGGGACTATGGCTGGGGATCACCCCCTTCATTCCCTAACGCAATCGTGCAATTTTCTAGAGCGGATTGAGCTCAACTCTGTCTCTAAACCAATTATAGGGAATAATAGACATAGCCCAACACAGTCATGGTTTGAGAAACTGCTGGTGTCCGAGACCGTCCCTCGCAAGCTGATTTCCTTGTGTTACTTGGCCTTGGTTAGTCCCCGCTCTCCTGGAATGCCGCAATATGCGAGGCACTGGGCCACGGAATTGAACTTAGAATTGAGCGAGACGGATGTGATGCGCATGCACGCACACTCACACGGATTTTCCAGATGTACTAGGATTCAGGAACACTCATACAAGGTCCTTACCCAATGGTACCAGACTCCGAAGCAACTTTATGTTAGAGGGATGAGACAGGATGATAGATGTTGGAGGTGTTTGGATGGCACGGGTACACTATCCCACATTTTTTGGTCGTGTCCGAAAATCCGCCCTTATTGGGAAGGGGTTTTGTCTACCATACAGAATATTACGCGAGTCTCAATAGAAGTACCTCCTTCGCTTGTACTCCTGTGGCTCCCAACCCCCTCTTTTTCGCCCTCCAGAAAATGTCTGACTACACATCTGCTTCAGGCGGCCAGATTACTCATTCCACAGCAGTGGCTATGCACTGAACCCCCTACTGTAGAGGCATGGCTGAATAAAGTGGATCATATTTGCCGTATGGAGGAGCTCGCGAGTTGGGAGGACAGGAATCACAACAAATACATGAAAATGTGGACCCCTTGGTTCCTGTTTCGGGGAGTCGAGTAGCATGCTTTTAGCACCAGTAGTAGAATTAGAAGCGTTTAGATAAGTCTTCACTGGAGCCGGCAACCTGTACTTTTTGTTCTTTCTGTAATTTTCCATACAGGTAGCGATCAGTCTTATCTCAGCGATTATTGTGATAGATTTCATGGTCAAGAAACACTTGCTATGCCTCAAATGTCTAGATAACATGGATGGGTTTTTGTTTGTGTTTCCCTCCCTATGGTTCCCTCCCTCCCCTCTTCCCTTTTTTCCTGTCCCCTAAGCCCTGATCCTAGCTTCCTATACTTTCCACCCTCCCTCTTCCCATACACTCTATTGTTTGTAGGGCTACCGGCCACTCCGCAACGCGTCAGATGTGCTGAGCTGTATATGTATGCCCTTGAAGGTCGTAGCTCGAACTTATGCCATTGCTGTGTCCATTTGTTATCTGCCTGATTAACATCGACGTTTATATCTTCGAGATGTACTTCTGTACTATTAAGATGTGTCACAACCAGACAGCTGAGAAGCTCTGACAGAGGCCTTTCAGAACCTCCTCCTTGAGTTTCTGTGTTGTGGTATTCAGCTCCTCCTCTCGTTAGCCTCTCTCAGCTGTCATGTGTTGGAATAATTGCTTCCCTTTAATCTCTTCCCCAGAAGGCTTTTCTGGGCGGCTTATACTACTTCCTGGAGTGTGTGTGCACGCTGATCTGTCCTCCTGTTTGCTTCAAAGCTAAGTGTTGTACCTTTATCTGTTATTTTCTGTTTGCTGGATCCCAGGTGACCCTGACTCCCTCCGTATCTTGTGTAGGGAGCCGGTGGTCGTGTCCCCTCACTATTGTAGGGTGCTCAGGGCTTTATAGTCAAGGTTCGTGGATATGCAAACCTCCACCATTCGGATCTTTGCATAGGCTGAGCAGCCAGGGAAAGTGCCAGGTCTTCTGCAGGGGTCTCCCTTGGTTCCTTAGTTTTTGGATCCAGCGAGTCGTTTATACATGTTGCTTTGCCTTGTTTCCTGTACACCGTCCGTGACAAGATGCCTATAATGTATACGCTGTCCGTGGATAACTGTGACACTTGTTCATTTGTGATTTGCTTTGATGATTATTGTTTTCAATAAAAAGAAAATTGTCAAAGAATATAACTACTATAATACTGCTTCCTATGTACAAGAATATAACTACTATAATACTGCTCCTATATACAAGAATATAACTGCTATAATACTGCTCCTATGTACAAGAATATAACTACTATAATACTGCTCCTATGTACAAGAATATAACTACTATAATACTGCTCCTATGTACAAGAATATAACTACTATAATACTGCCCCCTATGTACAAGAATATAACTACTATAATACTGCTCCTATATACAAGAATATAACTACTATACTACTGCTCCTATATACAAGAATATTACTACTATAATACTGCTCCTATGTACAAGAATATAACTACTATAATACTGCTCCTATGTACAAGAATATAACTACTATAATACTGCTCCTATATACAAGAATATAACTACTATAATACTGCTCATATGTACAGGAATATAACTACTATAATACTGCCTCCTATGTACAAGAATATAACTACTATAATACTGCCTCCTATGTACAGGAATATAACTACTATAATACTGCTCCTATGTACAAGAATATAACTACTATAGGGGCGGAGCTTGACCGGCGTCCTGATCGGCCGCATGTGAGAAGAGCTCTCCTCTCCAAGACCCTATAAAGTGGTTTATTTTGCACCCTTTTTGAGCTACGATGGGGAAAATTGGCAGATACATCCCCAGAGAGAAGACTGATTCCCCTAAACAAGATAAAGGACCCTCCGACATGGAGAAATACTTCAACAAGAAGTCTACAGCCACTGCATCGGAGCGGCCTAAGATGGCGCCGACAGACCCGGATGAGGGTATTGAAGACGCTGACAGAGCGGACAGCCCTTACACAGAAAGTTCCCTGAGTTCACAGGCTGAAGCACCGGAGCCTATCTCCAAAAAATTTCTACAGCAGGCGCTTACATCGGCGTTATTCCCTGTGCTGCAAGAGCTGACTGAGATCAAGGGAGATGTGAAGCATATCGGCCATAGAGTCGAGAAACTGGAGCAGACGCAAAGCGCCATGTTGGAGCATGCCCGCGTGTTGGGTGACAACTCCTCCGCATACCTGTCCTCCTTGGACCACGCATACTCCCTGATTGAAGACCAGGAGAATAGGAGCCGGCGGAAAAATATTCGGTTCCGAGGCATTCCGGAGACAGTGTCTCATGATGACCTGCCCGCGGCCGCGACCGCCATTTTTGAAATCCTGCTGGGCCCGGAGTCTGCTTCCACAGTCGCAATTGAGCGCATCCATCGCTCTTTGCGCCCCAAGCCTAAAGAAGGGGATCCCCCCCGAGATGTGGTTTGTGGCCTCCTGCGATACACGGATACAGCGGCTCTATTTAAGGCTGCTAGAGATAAAGGGGACATTAAACATGACGGTGCTAAAGTGCTACTGTTCCAGGACCTCGCACCCTCTACATTGAGCAAAAGGAGAGCCCTGCGCCCGGTTACAGAGATACTGAAGCTGAACAGAATCCCGTTCAAATGGCTCTTTCCTTTCGGCTTGACCTTTGCCAGAGAAGGAAGAAGGTGCACCGTACGAACCCCCAGTGACCTGCCGGCGGCGTGGGAGCTGCTGAATACTACGCCACAAGTGATACCATCATGGCTGCCATCGGCGGACACTGGGGTCCCACTACCGGAGCTGCCAGAATGCTCCAGATGGTCCAGAGTTCCCTCAAGGAAAGGCCCCGGGGCTAAACAAAGAACCACCTGAACTGTCGCTGCAGGTTGTATAACTTTCTCTTACTCAAAGGCCTCCTGGGTTCCGCTGGTACGGGAGCACCTTCGGGCGGAAGGGACTTATGTTCCTCACTACGTTTACTACTGGCTGTTCGTTGGCTGGGACCGGCCGAAGCAACTGCTATTGTTATTTACCCAGTGATATATGCCTCCCTGAGTGCACTAGGGATTGTCATGATATTTTCATTATGATTTCACTATAATTACAGCGAATGTATGGTTATGTTGGGGCTAGTACATTTGAAGAAAGGGTTAATGGAATTACGTAGGTAATTTACATTTGCACGCTTTATAGAGGTCGGGGTGCCAGACTGTGGTATTGGGAGCAGCACCGACTGTGGTTACACGTTTGGGCTGCTTTCACATGGCTATGGGAGGCCCCTATGTCTTGTTCTGGTGTTTTCCCGCCTCGGGCGGGCTCCTCATATTCGGCGCTCTGCATACTCTGTCTACTCTGGCGATAGGGCCCTGGGGGGCCGCGCCTGCCTCGGGAAAGCACCAGAGCCTCCTTTGGAGTTTTTCAATCTGTTTTGTTCACCCAGTTTACCTATCCATGACTCGTCTTAATAAGGCTTATGTGTTTCCATGTCATTTGAAGTACTGATGGCTACGGTTAATTGTACCACCTTTAATGTACGGGGCTTTAACACCCCTCAGAAACGATCACAGGTGATCCGACTTCTGAAGAAGCAACATACTGATATTTGCTTTTTTCAGGAATTGCATTTTAAGTTAGGACACATTCCTAAACTCTCTCAATCCTACTTTCAGCACTGGTTCATCAGCACTCACGTCAAGGCTTCCAGGGGTGCGGGGATCGCCATATCTAAAGGAACTCCCTTCTCCCTCATTGCTTCTTTAGCTGACCCAGATGGCCGAAACATGTTTGTCAAAGGTAAGCTGGGGACGGTTTTGGTGACACTGGCGAGTTTATATAGCCCGAACAGGGGCCAGGGCCACTGGCTTAAAAAGACCTTACAGGCGCTGACTTCCTTTGCTGAGGGCGTGTGGCTGGTGGGAGGTGATCTAAATGTGGCCCTAAACCCCTTAGTTGATGCGTCAGATCAATCCTCACAGCTAACCCATGTAGCTCTGAGTAGGATAAATAAACTCCTGGCGAGAACCCAGCTAATTGACACATGGAGGTTGATTCATCCCACAGGGCTGGATTATACATTTTTCTCGGCCCCGCATAAGGTATATAACAGACTGGACTATATTTTAGTTTCTACTTGTCATGCTGGGTTGGTGAGCAATTCGACCATTGACCCTATGACTGTGTCTGACCATGCCCCAGTGACGACATCCGTGGTGTTCTCGGAATTGCCGCAACGCGCTAGGCAATGGAGGCTCAATGAGACTCTGTTGGATGGTGAGGAGGACGTGAGGAATATACAAACTAAATTACAGCGGTTTTTTCAAGAGAACATCACGGATGATGTTTCCATTGCCACTGTATGGGAAACTCACAAGGCGGTCATTAGAGGCGAGCTGATAGCCCTGGGTAGTAGGAAAAAGAAAGAGAGGTTTGCAACCTTCCGTTCTTTGCTGGATAAAATCTCATTCCTAGAGTCACTGCATAAAAAGTCAAAGTCCATTGAGGCCCAAGAGGAACTTAGATTAACGAGAATAAAGTTGAAAGACCATCTCAATTATCACCACGCTAAGTCCTATCAGCGCGCCCAATACCGCTTTTATGCGCACGGAGACAAGGGCACTAGGCTCATGGCATCGCTTATTAAGCAAAGGAAAGATACATCATATATTCATGGGATTAGGGATACTCTGGGACAGCTGAAGCATAAAACCTCAGATATTGCGTTTGAATTTCAGCAGTTTTATAGCAATCTATATGGGCTAAAATGTGCAGAAAACGACTCAGAGGTAGATATAGCTCAGGCGGCAGATGCGTTTCTAGCGGATCTGACCCTACCGGCACTCAGGACGGAGGAGAAAGAGCAGCTCCTTTCACCAGTGACTGGAGAGGAACTAACTAGCATTTTAGGGTCTATGCCCTTGGGGAAGAGCCCGGGCCCGGACGGGTTCTCGGCAGGATACTACAAAAAGTTTGCACCTACTTTGATTCCACACATGACCACTTGGTGCAATGCCTTGTTAGATGGAGCCACCCTACACAAACAGTCTCTGGAAGCGACAGTCACAATATTGCCAAAAGCAGGGAAGGATCCTAGTCAATGTGGTAGCTACAGACCGATTTCGCTCCTCAATGTGGATGTAAAAGTTTGGGCCAAGATACTGGCATCTCGCCTGGCCACATTATTACCTAGGTTGATCCATCCAGACCAGTCTGGGTTTGTGCCTGGGCGTGAGGGCTGTCAAAATTCATGCAGAGTAATCTCAGCAATGCAACTGGCCAAGAGCAGAGGTACTCCATTGGTGCTGCTGGGTGTGGATGCGGAAAAGGCCTTTGACAGGGTGAGCTGGAGCTATATGAGGAAAACACTGCACAAATTCGGCATCCCTGCGAAGTTCCAGGATGCTATTATGTCCCTTTACAGCGACCCCAGTGCTTGTATCCGGGTGAATGGGACTCTGTCTCAGCCATTCCCAATCACGAACGGGACTCGCCAGGGCTGCCCTCTGTCTCCCACTTTGTATATTATGGTGATGGAGACTTTATTACAAGCTATTAGAGAACACCCTGGCATTAAGGGCATTCAGGTCACCGGTAGCTCAGAAGACTTTGTCACTGCTGCATATGCGGATGACCTCTTGGTAATGCTTTCCAACCCTGTCGGGGCCTTTCCGCATCTTCTAGCCCTTTTTAAACAATATGGGAGAATTTCTAATTTCAAGGCCAACTACACAAAGTCGGAAGCTATGAACGTCTCAGCGCCAAAAAACACGGTGTCTACCTTAAAGGATACAACGCCGTTTATATGGCAGACCTCCCACCTTTCTTATCTAGGTGTCAGACTTCCGGCTGGTCTGGATCAGATTTTCCCTTTGAACTATAGCCCCTTATTGAAGGATATACAGACACAACTCCACTCACTCAAGGTTCCTTATGTGTCATGGATGGGTAGGAAGAACCTTTTAAAAGCATTCATCATGCCTAGGCTCCTGTATGTTCTCCAAATGCTGCCCATTTTTCTCCCCATGTCCTTTTTTGGCAAAGTTAGAAGACTGTTTAGAACGTTTCTATGGGGGGGGAAGACTGCCAGGATAGCCCATAACAGACTGATTCAGAGGAGGAACACGGGGGGATTTGGACTACCGGACGCTCATCTTTATTATCAAGCAATACATTTGAAGAGGTGGATTCAGCTACATGCCACTAAGTACCGAATTTGGGGTAGCGACATGGAGCTTGCCCAACTTTCTCCGGTGCAGAGGGCAGGTCTATGGGGACTTAACACATCTAACCTCAGGTCGCAAGTCCTACTAGGGGGTACGGCTTCGGTGATTCAGCAACTGAATAAGACGCTTAATCTGCTGAATAATCCCTCTCCTTCTATGGCAGCAGATTTGCTCCCCTTTGCCACACGCCCAAAAGCGAGACAGGTTGCGCCAATTTGGTCTAAGCTACGTAAATTTAATGCAGAAGAGTTCTTGAACCTGTCCTCAGGGGCTCTGACTGGGGATCATCCCCTACACTCACTACTGCAATCATGCAATTTTCTGGAGCAGATTGAGCTCAACTCTGTTTCCAAACCAATCATAGGGAATAATAGACATCGCCTGACGCAGTCGTGGTTTGAGAAACTGCTAGTGTCCGAGACCGTCCCTCGCAAGCTGATATCCTTGTGTTATTTGGCCTTGGTTAGTCCCCGCTCTCCTGGAATGCCGCAATATGCGAGGCACTGGGCCACTGAACTGAATCTGGATTTGAGCGAGACAGATGTGATGCGTATGCACGCACACTCACACGGGTTCTCTAGATGTACTAGGATCCAGGAACATTCATATAAGGTCCTTACCCAGTGGTACCGGACACCTAAACAATTGTTCATTAGAGGGATGAGACAGGATGATTTATGTTGGAGATGCTTGGATGGCACTGGAACGTTGTCCCACATTTTATGGTCGTGTCAGAAGATTCGCCCTTACTGGGAAGGGGTCTTGTCCACTATACAGAATATTACAAAGGTTTCAATTGAGGTAACTCCCTCACTTGTGCTCCTGTGGCTTCCAACTCCTGCTTTTTCGCCCTCTAGAAAATGCTTGATTACACAACTGCTCCAAGCGGCCAGATTACTCATTCCACAGCAGTGGCTATGCACAGATCCTCCCACAGTAGAGGCGTGGCTAAATAAGGTGGATCATATATGTCGTATGGAGGAGCTGGCGAGTTGGGAGGACAGGAGCCACAACAAATTTATGAAAATGTGGACCCCTTGGTTCCTGTTCAGGGGGGTAGAGTAGTGTACATTAGTTAGATTCGGGAGATTTGGGAGCGCACCGATAGGTCTCTAATGGAGTCGGCAACAAGCTTTCTCTCTCCTTCTTGATCGTTTTCTACAAAGGTAGCGGTCAGGCTTTCTCCAACGCTCCTTGTGATGGGACACCAAGTAGAGAAACATTCAATATGCTCTAGATATACAGGGCACATGGATGGGTTTTTGTTCACGTTCCCCTCCCTGCAGTTCCTTCCCTTCCCTGCTCTTCCTTTTCTCCTCTCCTTGAACCCTGTTCCGGCCTTCCTATTTTTTCCACCCTCCCTCCTTCCTTGATCTCTAATGTTGTTAAAGAAGTGGATCACTCTGCGATACTAATGATGCATTGAGCCATATACGCGTGCTCCTGCAGGTCGGATCTTGAACCTATGTCATTACTGTGATCATTTACTACCTGCTTGATCAACATCTGAATGTATATCTTGGAGCTGTAATTCCGCTTTCTTCAAGCGGCTTATAATGTTTATGCTGTATGTGGCTAATTGTGAGAACTGTTCACTTATGATCTGCTTTGATGTTCATATTTTCAATAAAAAGAAAATTGTCAAAGAATATAACTACTATAATACTGCTCCTATGTACAAGAATATAACTACTAAAATACTGCTCCTATGTACAAGAATATAACTACTATAATACTGCTCCTATGTACAAGAATATAACTACTATAATACTGCGCCTATGTACAAGAATATAACTACTATAATACTGCTCCTATGTACAAGAATATAACTACTATAATACTGCTCCTATGTACAAGAATATAACTACTATAATACTGCTCCTATGTACAAGAATATAACTACTATAACACTGCTCCTATGTGCAGGAATATAACTACTATAATACTGCTCCTCTGTACAAGAATATAACTACTATAATACTGCTCCTATGTACAAGAATATAACTACTAAAATACTGCTCCTATGTACAAGAATATAACTACTATAATACTGCTCCTATGTACAAGAATATAACTACTAAAATACTGCTCCTATGTACAAGAATATAACTACTATAATACTGCCTCCTATGTACAAGAATATAACTACTATAATACTGCTCCTATGTACAAGAATATAACTACTATAATACTGCTCCTATGTGCAGGAATATAACTACTATAATACTGCTCCTCTGTACAAGAATATAACTACTATAATACTGCCTCCTATGTACAAGAATATAACTACTATAATACTGCCTCCTATGTACAAGAATATAACTACTATAATACTGCTCCTATGTACAAGAATATAACTACTATAATACTGCCTCCTATGTACAAGAATATAACTACTATAATACTGCTCCTATGTACAAGAATATAACTACTATAATACTGCTCCTATGTACAAGAATATAACTACTAAAATACTGCTCCTGTGTACAAGAATATAGCTACTATAATACTGCTCCTATGTACAAGAATATAACTACTATAATACTGCCTCCTATGTACAAGAATATAACTACTATAATACTGCTCCTATGTACAAGAATACAACTACTATAATACTGCCTCCTATGTACAAGAATATAACTACTATAATACTGCTCCTATATACAAGAATATAACTACTATAATACTGCTCATATGTACAAGTATATAACTACTATAATACTGCTCCTATATACAAGAATATAACTACTATAATACTGCTCCTATGTACAAGAATATAACTACTATAATACTGCTCCTATGTACAGGAATATAACTACTATAATACTGCCTCCTATGTACAAGAATATAACTACTATAATACTGCTCCTATGTACAAGAATAAAACTACTATAATACTGCTCCTATGTACAAGAATATAACTGCTATAATACTGCCTCCTATGTACAAGAATATACCTACTATAATACTGCTCCTATGTACAGGAATATAACTACTATAATACTGCCTCCTATGTACAAGAATATAACTACTACAATACTGCTCCTATGTACAAGAATATAACTACTATAATACTGCTCCGATGTACAAGAATATAACTACTATAATACTGCTCCTATATACAAGAATATAACTACTATAATACTGCTCCTATGTACAAGAATAAAACTACTATAATACTGCTCCGATGTACAAGAATATAACTACTATAATACTGCTCCTATGTACAAGAATATAACTACTATAATACTGCTCCTATATACAAGAATATTACTACTATAATACTGCTCCTATGTACAATAATATAACTTTGGATACCAAAGATGCAATAGATCTTGAGTAATCAGTGACCGCCTGTAAGCTTTTCCTGTGAATCTGAAAAGTAGGAATAAAGTCACCTTTCACCTCATGTGATAACATTTTACCAATATTTGAATTATTTTGATGCAAAGGAAAACTGTTCCCCAATTGGAATTTGTAGTCGCTCATGTACCATAACACACTATGGGGCATCCAGAACCTCAACGTCTTCAGTTCACCTCTCTGGATAGTTGTGTCGGATCTGATGTCCTTGTGCCTCATTCTTGTCTCAAAACTTGGACCCAGTGTTCGATCCTTTGCTGTTGAATTTATTACGTATAAGGACAATTTCTTATAATCTCCAGTTCTGTAATAATCTGCACGTTTTATACCTTCCGGATTCTCAGTCCCCTGGGGAGATTTCTGTCTGAAGCCCCTTCTAGATGCAATTTCTGTGTTTCCATTAGCATATATTTTACTCATTACCATATCCTTCCTGTGCCGTACCTATAGGGTCACATTTCTGCATTACAAGCTTAACCCTGTGCGTTATACATACAGTATATGGCGGATTAAATATTGCTGCTCTGAAAAACATGCGGCAAACTGAGCAATTGTCCAGGAATTAAAAAGCAGCATGATGTGGAAATTAAATGCAGTATGCAGTGTGAGAAATATATGCCAGTATGATGTAGGAACCATATGGCAGTATGATGTGGAAACTATATGGTAGTATGATGTGGAAACTATATGGCAGTATGATGTGAGAAATATATGCCAGTATGATGTAGGAACCATATGGTAGTATGATGTGGAAACTATATGGTAGTATGATGTGGAAACTATATGGCAGTATGATATGGAAACTATATGGCAGTATGATGTGAGAAATATATGACCATATGATGTAGGAACTATATGGTAGTATGATGTAGGAACCATATGGTAGTATGATGTGGAAACTATATGGCAGTATGATGTGAGAAATATATGCCAGTATGATGTAGGAACCATATGGTAGTATGATGTGAAAACTATATGGCAGTATGATATGGAAACTATATGGCAGTATGATGTGAGAAATATATGACCATATGATGTAGGAACTATATGGTAGTATGATGTAGGAACCATATGGTAGTATGATGTGGAAACTATATGGCAGTATGATGTGAGAAATATATGCCAGTATGATGTAGGAACCATATGGTAGTATGATGTGAAAACTATATGGCAGGATGTTGTGGAAACTATATGGTAGTATAATATGATAAATGCTTATATTGCAGTATAATGTGGGAAATACAAGATTTTCTTTTTTTTAGCCTTGTTTACCTTAAATGATAAAAATATGTGAATAATTTCCAGTTACATTTCTGTTACACTGATTATATGTTAAAATGATACATTCAGTGATTGCATAAGTCTTAGCGCCCAGAGAGTCCTGCACCTATCCTCTGCGACCATTGGGTGGTGTGCACTGAACCTGGGGACTTTAGGAAGCCTCTCCATTCCATATGTTTTCCTGCTCGGATCACGACGCGAGGCACGCAGAATTACTATTAGATATGTTTTCCCTCCCGTCCGTCCGTCAACTGATGAAGATTGATGTCGTCAGTCGCCTGGAAGAGAAATTCTGAAGTAGCACTTGTATCTGGACCTAGACGGACCTCACAGTCCAGGAATGTTCTCGCCGACGAGATTTACAACATGCCAGAAAGCGATCTCCAAAATCACCGATATACTCTATAGGGGCCACATACATCATCGGGGGAGAGGGGGGGGGCGGCTTCAAATAATCATCTACAGCAGAAATCAGCAACCTTTGGCACGCCAGCTGCTGTGAAACTACAACTCCCAGCATGCACACTTACTCAACTGTTCTCGTAGCGAAAGCAGAATTCTGGGAGTTGTAGTTTCACAACATCAGGAAATGCCGGAGGATGTTGATCCATGATCTACTTGCTCACGGATCGGAAGAAAGGAGTCAATGTGGTCATGTATTGCCACTAGGGGCACCGCAAAAAAGAAGATGAAGAGTATTTTTTATTTTTTTTGCAAAATGTCTACATCCAGTGTAGTGTCTGAGGGTGCAGAACATGACACAGGGGATCGGCCTTTGGTGAGTTGTGCATGGGTGGGTCAAGGCTGGTGGAGCTCCTGGGTAAAAGGTTTCGTGTGGGCTCCATTATGGACATCACTTATTGCTCCCCCTCTAGGAGAAGTGTTGTGCATCCATATGGCCTTCTCCCCTGAAATCTATGGACAGCCGGTCACTGCACAGAAGATGTCTCCTCTGCTTCGGAGTCCAGTGGTGGCTTTACACCGCTCCATCCCACGCCTGGCATTGTGCTTGGTGATGGAAGGCTGGCATGCTCGGCCATGGCCACCCATGCCATGAAGCTCCCGACACAGCACAGTATTTGTCACCAGACTCACCAGAGCATTGTTTTAGAGTATTTTAGGTAAAAGCAATTTTACTGCGCTCATTTGCGCCATGCATATTAATTAGAGGCAGAATATTTAGCAAAATCGACTTTCAAATCAGCCGATAACTCCTGGAACTTAAATATAATCAAATGATGTATAGAACCTGACAACAGAAAGCCCAAAGAAAGAAAGATCATACGACGTCCCTTTAAAGTTCCGTCTAGACGTCAGTATAAGCTGGTCTAAATCAGCTTGTGTCCCGATCAATCGTCTGAACAATTTTAGACCGGGACTGTTGGAAATTAAGATGATTAATGAACCTGTTAAATACCTGGGTATTCAGATCACCTCAAACCCCAACGATTATGTGTCACGACCATGGTCATGGTCGTGACTCCTGTGTCCGCATGCTGTTGCCTGCAGTCTGGTGTTGTTGTTCAGCCACAAGTGAGGGCCGCTAGTATGTTGCCTCTCACTTGTGGTTGCCGCTGGCAACATGTGGTTGTTTTGCAGTTTGGCAGCCTGAGCTGGTGCTGGGCAGCTTGCTGCAATGTGCATGCGGTTGCACCTGGCAACCTGCCTTTATATGTGTGCACATTCCCTGTTTGGTGTGCACTGGGTTTGAGTTGTGTGCACTTCCCCTTTAAGTTGATGTCTTCCCTTCCCTGGTGTTGGAAGGGTTAACTTCCTTCCTAGTGTGTGTGCACTGGGTGTGTCTGATTGTGGGTGTGGCTACATGGGCTATAGTTAAGACCTGATGTCTGAGGGGTACTCCAACCTTGTAGTAAGCTGGAGGCACTCTCCTGGTCCCATATACCATCTACCAGTGAGGGCCACCCTTGTGGTCATAAAATGTGATACACGATGTTATGAGGATGTGTTTGTGTTATGCTTATTTATTGCAGCGTATGGTTTCCTGGTTTCCTGTGTGGTGTGTGCTCTGTCTCTTGTGTTGTTGTGGACAGCAGCACTTATACTAGGGTTCCAGGCTCTGTGTCTGTGGCAGGTAGGTGTGGTACTAGTTGCACTTACCTGCCATTGCCATATGTCTGTTTCTGTTCCCCTTTCGTTATAACTTGGCCAGTGAGACTCCTGTTCGTCCGTATCTAGGAGGAACAGGTAGTCTTACCCAGCTCCTAGTCCAGGGCCACCCTGAGGGCTAGCAGGAATATCAGGTTCCGGTGTATGAGCCCTCCTACCTTCAGGGTCGGCTCATACGGCTAGGAGACAGGGTCAGAATTAGGGATTGATAGGAGGTGACCTGCTGCCTGATTCCTGTCCTGGCCTTGTACTGACCATCCATCTTCTGGTATCGCACTGCTGAGGGTTTTCCCCATCCTCAGCCGTGACATTATGTCCGATTGAACGTGGTTCCCAAAATTCAGGAAATCAGGAAGAAAATAGAGGTATGGAAAAGACTGTATGTTTCGATGGCTGGTCGCATTTCCTTAGTGAAGATGTGTTTATTACCCGCTTTGAATTATATTTTGTGGAATACACCGGTGATAATCCCCAAAAGATTTTTCAAAATAATAGCCAGTTAATTAACTGATTTAATATGGTGAGGGGAAAAAATGAGGATAAAGGCACAAATATTGGGTATCCATGAGAAGGAGGGTGGATTATCTGTACCAGATTTGGAACTTTATTACATTTCTGGGATTATAAAAAATATGATAACATGGAGTAATACGCAAAGCTATAAGAATACAATAGTAGGGATTAACAAAAGATTGGAAAAATGTAATATCTTTCAAATATTGGAAGCGGGCACTCTGGTCCAACAGGGATGTAATAAGATACCTTTATTTGTGTTGATGGTTAAAAGTTGGAAGGCGGCAAAAGAACTGTTGTCCCAGACTGGTCTCCATTCTGACACCCTACTGTGGGACAATATTAATCTCACAGAATTAAAGTTAATTGAACAGAAAATCTGGTGGAAACACGGAATATGTAAACTAGGCCAGGATTGGGAAGAGGGGGGTATAATCCCCAATGAAGAGCTCAAAGGAAAATATCAATTGAAAAATATAGAGTTGAGTTTTTTTTTTACTTACAACTAAAACGAGCACTGCATGAGATGTTAGGAAAAGGCACACAAATAATGGTCCTACCGCAGCCCTTGGCTAATATCAGCAAATTAATACCAGGTAGGAAACTGGTTTCAAGAATATACCAATGGCTATTGCACCAAAAGAACAACAGAAGAGCAGTTGACAGTATAATGTATAAATGGCAGGGGGTCTTGAATCCCCAACGGGAAGATTTTTTGGAATGGGCTATACAGGCAAAGAATAGGGTCTCAAGGAACTTTTCCCATAGAGGAACTCAATTTTATATATTGTACCGTCTTTACTACTCTCCCAAGATGTTGATGAAGTGCTACAAATCTAAGGTTTTTACTTGTCAAAAATGTGGAGAGATAGGAGTGGACGATATACAGATATTATGGTCATGTGTAAAAATTCAAGAGTATTGGGTAAAGATTTTGATAAAATAGAGGAATACCACCAGTTTAAAGTGCCTAGGCACTTTGAGGAATGTATTTTGGGGGTGATGGATGGAGCGGATGCCCCCCAACATAGAGAGATAGGGTTAGGGTTAGGGTTGGGGGGGGAGTGCTGTTCCCGCAGTTAAAGAATGGGAGAATCTCACCAGAGTTTTGCTTGCCAGAAAGGCCATTTCATTTGGTTGGGATCAAGAAAAAACATATATTTGCCAGGTTACGGCAGAAATGGCTAAATAAAAACCCTGGGGAGAGAGAGTTTGGCCCAGGAGAGGTGGGGGAGATGGTATATGAGGAGGGGATTCGGGATGGGGAAGAGGAGAGTTAAATTTTTATTTTATTTTTTCTTTCCTTCTCTTTTCATTTTGAGAAGGGGCAAGTAGCGGGCAAAGGGAGGGGGGATGGGGAACTATATACAACGTAAGAATAAATTGACTGTTGAATAATTTTTGTAATGGTTGAAAAAATGTAATAAAGATTTAAGTCACGTCTAGACATAGGGGTCATTTACAAAGGACTGTTCTTTACGTCTGATTTTTGGATTAAGAAAAAAGTCTAAATTTGTGCAAAGATGTTGTGACTTTTTATGTTTTATGTCAATCTCTGCACTTTTTTAAATGGTGGGTGGAGCTTAGATGAGAGGGGTGGGGCCACCACCACCCAACAGAGACCTAGTGTAAATTTCAGCTGAAACCTCCACCAAATCCTGGCCGACATCGGTTACAGTTTCTGGCGCTCCGACCTCGTAAAGGCCGGTGGCTGTTAATAACTTGATTGGTTCTTTCGCCAGCGGGCCTTCCACATGGACCGGCATGTAAAACATCAATCTTTAGCAAATGACCCCCACTTTCTTTTCTTGAATTCAGTAAAATATTACATTTTGTTACATTCAGCTTCTAACAGGAAACGCATAATATAAACATCAGGAGCCCTACAATGAAGGCAAACACCAGAGGAGACGACGAGCAGGCCCAACGTTGAAGCTAGCCCTGGAATAAAGCCCCGTTAGCTGAGAGAGTCCTAATTTACACAAGACCCCCTCCAGGGGGCTTATTGTCCTATCAAAAACTGTCAGCTACAAACCTCACTTTATCAGGTGACAGGAGCGAAGGGAGTATTTTATGAAACCTGGAAGCAAACTTGACCACGCACCTATTGTAGGGCCCCAGGGAAGGGGAACCTGTCGATGAACGCCTTCTTCTGTTCCTTACATGTAAACACTGCATTTGCATACAGTCACCACTTGGGGGAGCTATGTACAAAGAGAATATTACTGCTATACCTGTTCTATACTTGTATAAATTCCAGTGCACTGAGCTCCCCCTAGTGGTGGCTTCCAGCATACAGATTTGTAATATACTGAAGGAAGCCACAGATGTAGAGCTGTATGGGGGGATTTATTTATGCCACTTATCTGGTGTGAATACATTGAGAAATATTTGTATTTGAATATTTATTTTTCTGGAACAGGGAACATAAATTGTTGAGATGGAGGGTGACTTTTAAAAAAAAATTTTATTAAGATTTCTTCTGTTATAAAAATGTATTGTAAGTTTGTGTTCCATGTAGCCCGGGAGTGTTTGACACACAAGTACTGGAAAACTGGGTAAGGCGGGGGGGGGGGGGGCCCATACTAAGTTTTGTGATGAGACCCTATGAGATACGTATACGCCGCTGCCTGGAAGCTATGGTTTTAGGAAGGCGCTTTAGGATTTTATCAAGCAAAAAATGGGCCAGAATTTAGCCAGGGAGTCCATGGGCTTAATGGGGATAGGGAGCGACATTCCCATGGGATTTCCAAAAGGATTATAAAGGAATTCATTTCCCCCACCCAGTGGGACCTACGAAGAGATCTGCACTTGGAAGCGGCTCCGTTCGGACTTGCTGTCTTCATTTGGACTTCTGGTCCTTGTATGTAAACTTCCTGCATAGATGGGGTCATGAATATACAGCTGCAGCCAATAGCTGGTGCCAGTGAAGACACGTGTCCCCAAGTGGCATGTGACCCGGCCAGTCATTGGCTGCACCGCACTGAGACCCAGCCTGTACTGGTGACCGCAAGGCAATTATTTTCCTTTTATTTACCGCCAACTGTTGCATTTATGACAATACTTATAAGATAAAATGACTAATATTGCTGAATGCTAAGTATCTACTGTGCTGTACTATAAACTCAACAGAATATGCGATGGCGGCTAAACAATTATATTACGGAAAAATCTACAGGTAGAAACTCATCTTTTTTTATTTAACGGCAGAGTTTTTTTTCTTGTGGTTACAGGTCACTATCTGCAGGATGGGTTGTATTTAGGGATGAGCGAACTCGAACTGTATAGTTCGGGTTCGTACCGAATTTTGGGGTGTCCGTGACACGGACCCGAACCCGGACATTTTCGTAAAAGTCCGGGTTCGGGTTCGGTGTTCGTCGCTTTCTTCGCGCTTTTGTGACGCTTTCTTGGCGCTTTTTGAAAGGCTGCAAAGCAGCCAATCAACAAGCGTCATACTACTTGACCCAAGAGGCCATCACAGCCATGCCTACTATTGGCATGGCTGTGATTGGCCAGAGCACCATGTGACCCAGCCTCTATTTAAGCTGGAGTCACATAGCGCCGCCCGTCACTCTGCTCTGATTAGCGTAGGGAGAGGTTGCGGCTGCGACAGTAGGGCGAGATTAGGCAGATTAACTCCTCCAAAGGACTTGATTAACTGATCGATCTGCAGCTGTGGATCATTGAGCTGCTGATCCTCAATTGCTCACTGTTTTTAGGCTGCACAGACCGTTTGTCAGTCACATTTTTCTGGGGTGATCGGCGGCCATTTTGTGTCTTGTGGTGCGCCAGCACAAGCTGCGACCAAGTGCATTTAACCCTCAATGGTGTGGTTGTTTTTTGGCTAAAGCCTACATCAGGGTGAAGCTGTCACACCAAGTGCATTTAACCAGCAATAGTCTGTTCATTTTTTGGCCATATACAAAATCAGGGGCAAGCTGCGCCTGTCACCAAGTGCATTTAACCCTCAATGGTGTGGTTGTTTTTTGGCTAAAGCCTACATCAGGGTGAAGCTGTCACACCAAGTGCATTTAACCAGCAATAGTCTGTTCATTTTTTGGCCATATACTAAATCAGGGGCAAGCTGCGCCTGTCACCAAGTGCATTTAACCCTCAATGGTGTGGTTGTTTTTTGGCTAAAGCCTACATCAGGGTGAAGCTGTCACACCAAGTGCATTTAACCAGCAATAGTCTGTTTATTTTTTGGCCATATCCCAGTCTAATTCTGTCACTAAATCCATACCGGTCACCCAGCGCCTAAATACTAGGCCTCAAATTTATATCCAGCTAAATCTGTCCCTAGTGCTGTAGCTGGGCGAGTTATTTAGTGTCCGTTCAAGCACATTTCTTGTTCTGGGTTGAAATACAATTCCCAATTTAGCAATTTCATAATTTAGTGGTTTCTGCTATATCAGAGCTATTTGAAATCTATCCCTAAAAGGGTATATAATATTCAAGGTGCACATTGGGTCATTCAGAATAACTTCACACACACCCGCTACTGTGTATTTCCAAGTCTAATTCTGGCACTAAACCCATACCTGTCACCCAGCGCCTAAATACTAGGCCTCAAATTTATATCCCGCTAAATCTGTCCTTAGTGCTGTAGCTGGGCGAGTTATTTAGTGTCCGTTCAAGCACATTTCTTGTTCTGGGTTGAAATACAATTCCCAATTTAGCAATTTCATAATTTAGTGGTTTCTGCTATATCAGAGCTATTTGAAATCTATCCCTAAAAGGGTATATAATATTCAAGGTGCACATTGGGTCATTCAGAATAACTTCACACACACCCGCTACTGTGTATTTCCAAGTCTAATTCTGGCACTAAACCCATACCTGTCACCCAGCGCCTAAATACTAGGCCTCAAATTTATATCCCGCTAAATCTGTCCTTAGTGCTGTAGCTGGGCGAGTTATTTAGTGTCCGTTCAAGCACATTTCTTGTTCTGGGTTGAAATACAATTCCCAATTTAGCAATTTCATAATTTAGTGGTTTCTGCTATATCAGAGCTATTTGAAATCTATCCCTAAAAGGGTATATAATATTCAAGGTGCACATTGGGTCATTCAGAATAACTTCACACACACCCGCTACTGTGTATTTCCAAGTCTAATTCTGGCACTAAACCCATACCTGTCACCCAGCGCCTAAATACTAGGCCTCAAATTTATATCCCGCTAAATCTGTCCTTAGTGCTGTAGCTGGGCGAGTTATTTAGTGTCCGTTCAAGCACATTTCTTGTTCTGGGTTGAAATACAATTCCCAATTTAGCAATTTCATAATTTAGTGGTTTCTGCTATATCAGAGCTATTTGAAATCTATCCCTAAAAGGGTATATAATATTCAAGGTGCACATTGGGTCATTCAGAATAACTTCACACACACCCGCTACTGTGTATTTCCAAGTCTAATTCTGGCACTAAACCCATACCTGTCACCCAGCGCCTAAATACTAGGCCTCAAATTTATATCCCGCTAAATCTCTCGTTACCGCTGTCCTGTTGTGGCTGGGAAAGTTATTTAGTGTCCGTCAAAGCACATTTCTTGTTCTGGGTTGAAATACAATTCCCAATTTAGCAATTTCATAATTTAGTGGTTTCTGCTATATCAGAGCTATTTGAAATCTATCCCTAAAAGGGTATATAATATTCAAGGTGCACATTGGGTCATTCAGAATAACTTCACACACACCCGCTACTGTGTATTTCCAAGTCTAATTCTGTCACTAAACCCATACCTGTCACCCAGCGCCTAAATACTAGGCCTCAAATTTATATCCCGCTAAATCTGTCCCTTAGTGCTGTAGCTGGGCGAGTTATTTAGTGTCCGTTCAAGCACATTTCTTGTTCTGGGTTGAAATACAATTCCCAATTTAGCAATTTCATAATTTAGTGGTTTCTGCTATATCAGAGCTATTTGAAATCTATCCCTAAAAGGGTATATAATATTCAAGGTGCACATTGGGTCATTCAGAATAACTTCACACACACCCGCTACTGTGTATTTCCAAGTCTAATTCTGGCACTAAACCCATACCTGTCACCCAGCGCCTAAATACTAGGCCTCAAATTTATATCCCGCTAAATCTGTCCTTAGTGCTGTAGCTGGGCGAGTTATTTAGTGTCCGTTCAAGCACATTTCTTGTTCTGGGTTGAAATACAATTCCCAATTTAGCAATTTCATAATTTAGTGGTTTCTGCTATATCAGAGCTATTTGAAATCTATCCCTAAAAGGGTATATAATATTCAAGGTGCACATTGGGTCATTCAGAATAACTTCACACACACCCGCTACTGTGTATTTCCAAGTCTAATTCTGGCACTAAACCCATACCTGTCACCCAGCGCCTAAATACTAGGCCTCAAATTTATATCCCGCTAAATCTGTCCTTAGTGCTGTAGCTGGGCGAGTTATTTAGTGTCCGTTCAAGCACATTTCTTGTTCTGGGTTGAAATACAATTCCCAATTTAGCAATTTCATAATTTAGTGGTTTCTGCTATATCAGAGCTATTTGAAATCTATCCCTAAAAGGGTATATAATATTCAAGGTGCACATTGGGTCATTCAGAATAACTTCACACACACCCGCTACTGTGTATTTCCAAGTCTAATTCTGTCACTAAACCCATACCTGTCACCCAGCGCCTAAATACTAGGCCTCAAATTTATATCCAGCTAAATCTGTCCTTAGTGCTGTAGCTGGGCGAGTTATTTAGTGTCCGTTCAAGCACATTTCTTGTTCTGGGTTGAAATACAATTCCCAATTTAGCAATTTCATAATTTAGTGGTTTCTGCTATATCAGAGCTATTTGAAATCTATCCCTAAAAGGGTATATAATATTCAAGGTGCACATTGGGTCATTCAGAATAACTTCACACACACCCGCTACTGTGTATTTCCAAGTCTAATTCTGGCACTAAACCCATACCTGTCACCCAGCGCCTAAATACTAGGCCTCAAATTTATATCCCGCTAAATCTGTCCTTAGTGCTGTAGCTGGGCGAGTTATTTAGTGTCCGTTCAAGCACATTTCTTGTTCTGGGTTGAAATACAATTCCCAATTTAGCAATTTCATAATTTAGTGGTTTCTGCTATATCAGAGCTATTTGAAATCTATCCCTAAAAGGGTATATAATATTCAAGGTGCACATTGGGTCATTCAGAATAACTTCACACACACCCGCTACTGTGTATTTCCAAGTCTAATTCTGGCACTAAACCCATACCTGTCACCCAGCGCCTAAATACTAGGCCTCAAATTTATATCCCGCTAAATCTGTCCTTAGTGCTGTAGCTGGGCGAGTTATTTAGTGTCCGTTCAAGCACATTTCTTGTTCTGGGTTGAAATACAATTCCCAATTTAGCAATTTCATAATTTAGTGGTTTCTGCTATATCAGAGCTATTTGAAATCTATCCCTAAAAGGGTATATAATATTCAAGGTGCACATTGGGTCATTCAGAATAACTTCACACACACCCGCTACTGTGTATTTCCAAGTCTAATTCTGGCACTAAACCCATACCTGTCACCCAGCGCCTAAATACTAGGCCTCAAATTTATATCCCGCTAAATCTGTCCTTAGTGCTGTAGCTGGGCGAGTTATTTAGTGTCCGTTCAAGCACATTTCTTGTTCTGGGTTGAAATACAATTCCCAATTTAGCAATTTCATAATTTAGTGGTTTCTGCTATATCAGAGCTATTTGAAATCTATCCCTAAAAGGGTATATAATATTCAAGGTGCACATTGGGTCATTCAGAATAACTTCACACACACCCGCTACTGTGTATTTCCAAGTCTAATTCTGGCACTAAACCCATACCTGTCACCCAGCGCCTAAATACTAGGCCTCAAATTTATATCCCGCTAAATCTGTCCTTAGTGCTGTAGCTGGGCGAGTTATTTAGTGTCCGTTCAAGCACATTTCTTGTTCTGGGTTGAAATACAATTCCCAATTTAGCAATTTCATAATTTAGTGGTTTCTGCTATATCAGAGCTATTTGAAATCTATCCCTAAAAGGGTATATAATATTCAAGGTGCACATTGGGTCATTCAGAATAACTTCACACACACCCGCTACTGTGTATTTCCAAGTCTAATTCTGGCACTAAACCCATACCTGTCACCCAGCGCCTAAATACTAGGCCTCAAATTTATATCCCGCTAAATCTGTCCTTAGTGCTGTAGCTGGGCGAGTTATTTAGTGTCCGTTCAAGCACATTTCTTGTTCTGGGTTGAAATACAATTCCCAATTTAGCAATTTCATAATTTAGTGGTTTCTGCTATATCAGAGCTATTTGAAATCTATCCCTAAAAGGGTATATAATATTCAAGGTGCACATTGGGTCATTCAGAATAACTTCACACACACCCGCTACTGTGTATTTCCAAGTCTAATTCTGGCACTAAACCCATACCTGTCACCCAGCGCCTAAATACTAGGCCTCAAATTTATATCCCGCTAAATCTGTCCTTAGTGCTGTAGCTGGGCGAGTTATTTAGTGTCCGTTCAAGCACATTTCTTGTTCTGGGTTGAAATACAATTCCCAATTTAGCAATTTCATAATTTAGTGGTTTCTGCTATATCAGAGCTATTTGAAATCTATCCCTAAAAGGGTATATAATATTCAAGGTGCACATTGGGTCATTCAGAATAACTTCACACACACCCGCTACTGTGTATTTCCAAGTCTAATTCTGGCACTAAACCCATACCTGTCACCCAGCGCCTAAATACTAGGCCTCAAATTTATATCCCGCTAAATCTGTCCTTAGTGCTGTAGCTGGGCGAGTTATTTAGTGTCCGTTCAAGCACATTTCTTGTTCTGGGTTGAAATACAATTCCCAATTTAGCAATTTCATAATTTAGTGGTTTCTGCTATATCAGAGCTATTTGAAATCTATCCCTAAAAGGGTATATAATATTCAAGGTGCACATTGGGTCATTCAGAATAACTTCACACACACCCGCTACTGTGTATTTCCAAGTCTAATTCTGTCACTAAACCCATACCTGTCACCCAGCGCCTAAATACTAGGCCTCAAATTTATATCCAGCTAAATCTGTCCCTAGTGCTGTAGCTGGGCGAGTTATTTAGTGTCCGTTCAAGCACATTTCTTGTTCTGGGTTGAAATACAATTCCCAATTTAGCAATTTCATAATTTAGTGGTTTCTGCTATATCAGAGCTATTTGAAATCTATCCCTAAAAGGGTATATAATATTCAAGGTGCACATTGGGTCATTCAGAATAACTTCACACACACCCGCTACTGTGTATTTCCAAGTCTAATTCTGGCACTAAACCCATACCTGTCACCCAGCGCCTAAATACTAGGCCTCAAATTTATATCCCGCTAAATCTGTCCTTAGTGCTGTAGCTGGGCGAGTTATTTAGTGTCCGTTCAAGCACATTTCTTGTTCTGGGTTGAAATACAATTCCCAATTTAGCAATTTCATAATTTAGTGGTTTCTGCTATATCAGAGCTATTTGAAATCTATCCCTAAAAGGGTATATAATATTCAAGGTGCACATTGGGTCATTCAGAATAACTTCACACACACCCGCTACTGTGTATTTCCAAGTCTAATTCTGGCACTAAACCCATACCTGTCACCCAGCGCCTAAATACTAGGCCTCAAATTTATATCCCGCTAAATCTGTCCTTAGTGCTGTAGCTGGGCGAGTTATTTAGTGTCCGTTCAAGCACATTTCTTGTTCTGGGTTGAAATACAATTCCCAATTTAGCAATTTCATAATTTAGTGGTTTCTGCTATATCAGAGCTATTTGAAATCTATCCCTAAAAGGGTATATAATATTCAAGGTGCACATTGGGTCATTCAGAATAACTTCACACACACCCGCTACTGTGTATTTCCAAGTCTAATTCTGTCACTAAACCCATACCTGTCACCCAGCGCCTAAATACTAGGCCTCAAATTTATATCCCGCTAAATCTGTCCTTAGTGCTGTAGCTGGGCGAGTTATTTAGTGTCCGTTCAAGCACATTTCTTGTTCTGGGTTGAAATACAATTCCCAATTTAGCAATTTCATAATTTAGTGGTTTCTGCTATATCAGAGCTATTTGAAATCTATCCCTAAAAGGGTATATAATATTCAAGGTGCACATTGGGTCATTCAGAATAACTTCACACACACCCGCTACTGTGTATTTCCAAGTCTAATTCTGTCACTAAACCCATACCTGTCACCCAGCGCCTAAATACTAGGCCTCAAATTTATATCCCGCTAAATCTCTCGTTACCGCTGTCCTGTTGTGGCTGGGAAAGTTATTTAGTGTCCGTCAAAGCACATTTTTTGTTCTGGGTTGAAATACAATTCCCAATTTAGCAATTTCATAATTTAGTGGTTTCTGCTATATCAGAGCTATTTGAAATCTATCCCTAAAAGGGTATATAATATTCAAGGTGCACATAGGGTCATTCAGAATAACTTCACACACACACGCTTCTGTGCATTTCCAAGTCTAATTCTGTCACTAAATCCATACCGGTCACCCAGCGCCTAAATACTAGGCCTCAAATTTATATCCCGCTGAATTTGAATACAATACATTGGGCCAAATAATATATTTGTTGTTGTGGTGAACCATAACAATGAGAAAAACATCTAGTAAGGGACGCGGACGTGGACATGGTCGTGGTGGTGTTAGTGGACCCTCTGGTGCTGGGAGAGGACGTGGCCGTTCTGCCACATCCACACGTCCTAGTGTACCAACTACCTCAGGTCCCAGTAGCCGCCAGAATTTACAGCGATATATGGTGGGGCCCAATGCCGTTCTAAGGATGGTAAGGCCTGAGCAGGTACAGGCATTAGTCAATTGGGTGGCCGACAGTGGATCCAGCACGTTCACATTATCTCCCACCCAGTCTTCTGCAGAAAGCGCACAGATGGCGCCTGAAAACCAACCCCATCAGTCTGTCACATCACCCCCATGCATACCAGGGAAACTGTCTCAGCCTCAAGTTATGCAGCAGTCTCTTATGCTGTTTGAAGACTCCGCTGGCAGGGTTTCCCAAGGGCATCCACCTAGCCCTTCCCCAGCGGTGAAAGACATAGAATGCACTGACGCACAACCACTTATGTTTCCTGATGATGAGGACATGGGAATACCACCTCAGCATGTCTCTGATGATGACGAAACACAGGTGCCAACTGCTGCGTCTTTCTGCAGTGTGCAGACTGAACAGGAGGTCAGGGATCAAGACTGGGTGGAAGACGATGCAGGGGACGATGAGGTCCTAGACCCCACATGGAATGAAGGTCGTGCCACTGACTTTCACAGTTCGGAGGAAGAGGCAGTGGTGAGACCGAGCCAACAGCGTAGCAAAAGAGGGAGCAGTGGGCAAAAGCAGAACACCCGCCGCCAAGAGACTCCGCCTGCTACTGACCGCCGCCATCTGGGACCGAGCACCCCAAAGGCAGCTTCAAGGAGTTCCCTGGCATGGCACTTCTTCAAACAATGTGCTGACGACAAGACCCGAGTGGTTTGCACGCTGTGCCATCAGAGCCTGAAGCGAGGCATTAACGTTCTGAACCTGAGCACAACCTGCATGACCAGGCACCTGCATGCAAAGCATGAACTGCAGTGGAGTAAACACCTTAAAACCAAGGAAGTCACTCAGGCTCCCCCTGCTACCTCTTCTGCTGCTGCCGCCTCGGCCTATTCTGCTGCTGCCGCCTCGGCCTCTTCCTCCGCCTCTGGAGGAACGTTGGCACCTGCCGCCCAGCAAACAGGGGATGTACCACCAACACCACCACCACCACCTCCGTCACCAAGCGTCTCAACCATGTCACACGCCAGCGTTCAGCTCTCCATCTCACAAACATTTGATAGAAAGCGTAAATTCCCACCTAGCCACCCTCGATCCCTGGCCCTGAATGCCAGCATTTCTAAACTACTGGCCTATGAAATGCTGTCATTTAGGCTGGTGGACACAGACAGCTTCAAACAGCTCATGTCGCTTGCTGTCCCACAGTATGTTGTTCCCAGCCGGCACTACTTCTCCAAGAGAGCCGTGCCTTCCCTGCACAACCAAGTATCCGATAAAATCAAGTGTGCACTGCGCAACGCCATCTGTGGCAAGGTCCACCTAACCACAGATACGTGGACCAGTAAGCACGGCCAGGGACGCTATATCTCCCTAACTGCACACTGGGTAAATGTAGTGGCAGCTGGGCCCCAGGCGGAGAGCTGTTTGGCGCACGTCCTTCCGCCGCCAAGGATCGCAGGGCAACATTCTTTGCCTCCTGTTGCCACCTCCTCCTTCTCGGCTTCCTCCTCCTCTTCTTCCACCTGCTCATCCAGTCAGCCACACACCTTCACCACCAACTTCAGCACAGCCCGGGGTAAACGTCAGCAGGCCATTCTGAAACTCATATGTTTGGGGGACAGGCCCCACACCGCACAGGAGTTGTGGCGGGGTATAGAACAACAGACCGACGAGTGGTTGCTGCCGGTGAGCCTCAAGCCCGGCCTGGTGGTGTGTGATAATGGGCGAAATCTCGTTGCAGCTCTGGGACTAGCCAATTTGACGCACATCCCTTGCTTGGCGCATGTGCTGAATTTGGTGGTGCAGAAGTTCATTCACAACTACCCCGACATGTCAGAGCTGCTGCATAAAGTGCGGGCCGTCTGTTCGCGCTTCCGGCGTTCACATCCTGCTGCTGCTCGCCTGTCTGCGCTACAGCGTAACTTCGGCCTTCCCGCTCACCGCCTCATATGCGACGTGCCCACCAGGTGGAACTCCACCTTGCACATGCTGGACAGACTGTGCGAGCAGCAGCAGGCCATAGTGGAGTTTCAGCTGCAGCACGCACGGGTCAGTCGCACTACAGAACAGCACCACTTCACCACCAATGACTGGGCCTCCATGCGAGACCTGTGTGCCCTGTTGCGCTGTTTCGAGTACTCCACCAACATGGCCAGTGGCGATGACACCGTTATCAGCGTTACAATACCACTTCTATGTCTCCTTGAGAAAACACTTAGGGCGATGATGGAAGAGGAGGTGGCCCAGGAGGAGGAGGAGGAGGAGGAGGAAGAGGGGTCATTTTTAGCACTTTCAGGCCAGTCTCTTCGAAGTGACTCAGAGGGAGGTTTTTGGCAACAGCAGAGGCCAGGTACAAATGTGGCCAGCCAGGGCCCACTACTGGAGGACGAGGAGGACGAGGATGAGGAGGAGGTGGAGGAGGATGAGGATGAAGCATGGTCACAGCGGGGTGGCACCCAACGCAGCTCGGGTCCATCACTGGTGCGTGGCTGGGGGGAAAGGCAGGACGATGACGATACGCCTCCCACAGAGGACAGCTTGTCCTTATCCCTGGGCAGCCTGGCACACATGAGCGACTACATGCTGCAGTGCCTGCGCAACGACAGCAGAGTTGCCCACATTTTAACCTGTGCGGACTACTGGGTTGCCACCCTGCTGGATCCACGCTACAAAGACAATGTGCCCACCTTACTTCCTGCACTGGAGCGTGATAGGAAGATGCGCGAGTACAAGCGCACGTTGGTAGACGCGCTACTGAGAGCATTCCCAAATGTCACAGGGGAACAAGTGGAAGCCCAAGGCCAAGGCAGAGGAGGAGCAAGAGGTCGCCAAGGCAGCTGTGTCACGGCCAGCTCCTCTGAGGGCAGGGTTAGCATGGCAGAGATGTGGAAAACTTTTGTCAACACGCCACAGCTAACTGCACCACCACCTGATACGCAACGTGTTAGCAGGAGGCAACATTTCACTAACATGGTGGAACAGTACGTGTGCACACCCCTCCACGTACTGACTGATGGTTCGGCCCCATTCAACTTCTGGGTCTCTAAATTGTCCACGTGGCCAGAGCTAGCCTTTTATGCCTTGGAGGTGCTGGCCTGCCCGGCAGCCAGCGTTTTGTCTGAACGTGTATTCAGCACGGCAGGGGGCGTCATTACAGACAAACGCAGCCGCCTGTCTACAGCCAATGTGGACAAGCTGACGTTCATAAAAATGAACCAGGCATGGATCCCACAGGACCTGTCCGTCCCTTGTCCAGATTAGACATTAACTACCTCCCCATAACCATATATTATTGGACTCCAGGGCACTTCCTCATTCAATCCTATTTTTATTTTCATTTTACCATTATATTGCGATGCTACCCAAAGTTGAATGAACCTCTCCTCTGCCTGTGTGCTAGGCCTAAATATATGCCAATGGACTGTTGCAGTGGTGGCTGACATGAAGCCTGATTCTCTGCTATGACATGCAGACTAATTCTCTGCTGACATGAAGCCAGATTGTCTGTTACGGGACCTCTCTCCTCTGCCTGGGTGCTGGGCCTAAATTTATGACAATGGACTGTTGCAGTGGTGGCTGACGTGAAGCCTCATTCTCTGCTATGACATGCAGACTGATTCTCTGCTGACATGAAGCCAGATTGTCTGTTACGGGACCTCTCTCCTCTGCCTGTGTGCTAGGCCTAAATATATGCCAATGGACTGTTGCAGTGGTGGCTGACGTGAAGCCTGATTCTCTGCTATGACATGCAGACTGATTCTCTGCTGACATGAAGCCAGATTGTCTGTTACGGGACCTCTCTGCTCTGCCTGTGTGCTAGGCCTAATATATGCCAATGGACTGTTGCAGTGGTGGGTGACGTGAAGCCTGATTCTCTGCTATGATATGAAGACTGATTCTCTGCTGACATGAAGCCAGATTGTCTGTTACGGGACCTTCTCCTCTGCCTGGGTTCTGGGCCTAAATTTATGACAATGGACTCTTAGCAGTGGTGGGTGACGTGAAGCCTGATTCTCTGCTATGATATGCAGACTGATTCTCTGCTGACATGAAGCCAGATTGTCTGTTACGGGACCTCTCTCCTCTGCCTGGGTGCTGGGCCTAAATTATGACAATGGACTGTTACAGTGGTGGCTGACGTGAAGCCTGATTCTCTGCTATGACATGCAGACTGATTCTCTGCTGACATGAAGCCAGATTGTCTGTTACGGGACCTCTCTCCTCTGCCTGTGTGCTAGGCCTAAATATATGCCAATGGACTGTTGCAGTGGTGGCTGACGTGAAGCCTGATTCTCTGCTATGACATGCAGACTGATTCTCTGCTGACATGAAGCCAGATTGTCTGTTACGGGACCTTTCTCCTCTGCCTGGGTTCTGGGCCTAAATTTATGAAAATTGACTCTTACAGTGGTGGGTGACGTGAAGCCTGATTCTCTGCTATGATATGAAGACTGATTCTCTGCTGACATGAAGCCAGATTGTCTGTTACGGGACCTTCTCCTCTGCCTGGGTTCTGGGCCTAAATTTATGAAAATTGACTCTTACAGTGGTGGGTGACGTGAAGCCTGATTCTCTGCTATGACATGCAGACTGATTCTCTGCTGACATGAAGCCAGATTGTCTGTTACGGGACCTCTCTCCTCTGCCTGTGTGCTAGGCCTAAATATATGCCAATGGACTGTTGCAGTGGTGGCTGACGTGAAGCCTGATTCTCTGCTATGACATGCAGACTGATTCTCTGCTGTCATGAAGCCAGATTGTCTGTTACGGGACCTCTCTGCTCTGCCTGTGTGCTAGGCCTAAATATATGCCAATGGACTGTTGCAGTGGTGGCTGACGTGAAGCCTCATTCTCTGCTATGACATGCAGACTAATTCTCTGCTGACATGAAGACAGATTCTCTGTTACGGGACCTCTCTCCTCTGCCTGGGTGCTGGGCCTAAATATATGCCAATGGACTGTTGCAGTGGTGGCTGACGTGAAGCCTCATTCTCTGCTATGACATGCAGACTAATTCTCTGCTGACATGAAGACAGATTCTCTGTTACGGGACCTCCCTCCTCTGCCTGGGTGCTGGGCCTAAATATATGCCAATGGACTGTTGCAGTGGTGGGTGACGTGAAGCCTGATTCTCTGCTATGACATGCAGACTAATTCTCTGCTGACATGAAGACAGATTCTCTGTTACGGGACCTCTCTCCTCTGCCTGTGTGTGTGCTGGGCCTAAATATATGCCAATGGACTGTTGCAGTGGTGGCTGACGTGAAGCCTCATTCTCTGCTATGACATGCAGACTAATTCTCTGCTGACATGAAGACAGATTCTCTGTTACGGGACCTCCCTCCTCTGCCTGGGTGCTGGGCCTAAATATATGCCAATGGACTGTTGCAGTGGTGGCTGACGTGAAGCCTCATTCTCTGCTATGACATGCAGACTGATTCTCTGCTGTCATGAAGCCAGATTGTCTGTTACGGGACCTCTCTGCTCTGCCTGTGTGCTAGGCCTAAATATATGCCAATGGACTGTTGCAGTGGTGGGTGACGTGAAGCCTCATTCTCTGCTATGACATGCAGACTGATTCTCTGCTGACATGAAGCCAGATTGTCTGTTACGGGACCTCTCTCCTCTGCCTGTGTGTGTGCTGGGCCTAAATATATGCCAATGGACTGTTGCAGTGGTGGCTGACGTGAAGCCTCATTCTCTGCTATGACATGCAGACTAATTCTCTGCTGACATGAAGACAGATTCTCTGTTACGGGACCTCTCTCCTCTGCCTGTGTGTGTGCTGGGCCTAAATATATGCCAATGGACTGTTGCAGTGGTGGCTGACGTGAAGCCTCATTCTCTGCTATGACATGCAGACTAATTCTCTGCTGACATGAAGACAGATTCTCTGTTACGGGACCTCCCTCCTCTGCCTGGGTGCTGGGCCTAAATATATGCCAATGGACTGTTGCAGTGGTGGCTGACGTGAAGCCTGATTCTCTGCTATGACATGCAGACTAATTCTCTGCTGACATGAAGCCAGATTCTCTGTTACGGGACCTCTCTCCTCTGCCTGTGTGTGTGCTGGGCCTAAATATATGCCAATGGACTGTTGCAGTGGTGGCTGACGTGAAGCCTCATTCTCTGCTATGACATGCAGACTAATTCTCTGCTGACATGAAGACAGATTCTCTGTTACGGGACCTCCCTCCTCTGCCTGGGTGCTGGGCCTAAATATATGCCAATGGACTGTTGCAGTGGTGGCTGACGTGAAGCCTCATTCTCTGCTATGACATGCAGACTAATTCTCTGCTGACATGAAGACAGATTCTCTGTTACGGGACCTCTCTCCTCTGCCTGGGTGCCGGGGCCTAAATATCTGAGAATGGACTGTTCCAGTGGTGGGTGACGTGAAGCCAGATTCTCTGCTATGGGACCTCTCTCCAATTGATTTTGGTTAATTTTTATT